>NC_142070.1:45465833-45616666 GCF_059756535.1 Pantherophis guttatus | reverse complement strand
TTTCAAAATTGCGTATTGTGGTTAAAAAGTATGGTAAATAAGAGACAGTTCATAAAATTTTTGAATAAGGGTATTCATGAAATTTAAACTATTAAATTTTGGGCTTGGAATCAATTCCAAGTGGAAGATTGTATTTAAAATTTCTGGATTGGTTGATTGTGATGAATAAAACTTCAAATAGATTAAGTATTCTGTGTACTCCCAAAATAAATTGAAATTTTTCAGATATGTCAATTTGCATTTAGATCTTGCTTACTGACTACCTTATTCAGTGACTGAAGTTACAGTGCTGAAATAAAAACTTTACTACCAATATCCACATTTATAACCTACAGAGTTTCCTTGAGTTACATGATCACCATTACTGAATGTGTTTTCCTATGCCTGATCCATTGTTTTTCTCCCCTCACCGCAGAATGGAGAGATTGGAGAGGAAGGGATTACAAGATAGTAAGCAGACACAGGGTAGGGAATACATATCAGAAGAATGTGGCAATGTTTACAGCTCTGAGCTTGCTATAAGAACAGCCCAGTGTATTCCATGTTTGCCTGCTTACTCTCTTGTAATTCCTTACTCTTAATCTCTGCAGGCCGGGAAGAGGGAAAAAATGGTCAGGAACAGGATACACTGCCTATAGAAATTGCTGGAGTTTTTTCTTCCTTCCCCTTCTTCTCTCACAGAGTGGAGCGTCCTTAAGCAAGCAAAGGAGGGAACAACAAACAAGCAAGCAATTTCTGTAGACAATCTCCTGAGCCTGACCTATTTTTGTCTTCCCTTTCCCGACACACAGAGCTAAGAGCACACAAAGCTAAAATCGGCAGGATACTAAAGTATGCACCCAAACTAACATTGTTCTCGCCACTCAAGTCTTGCTATACTACCTTCTCCTGTGGGTGAGGATGAGGGAGGTTGTGTGTTTGTTGGGGGGATAGGGTGATGAGCAAAGAATGCCAGAAGAATATATATTGTCAGCAGGAGAGTATGTACTTTCAGCAGGGACACCCAGGGCAAGATGATTATCCCCGCTATCTAGTTGAAGAAGGCATCTATTTACCTTCTATTCATCTAACAATGAAAAGAGTATAATTGCTTTAGATAGACAATATAACACTAGATGAGGACTTCTCATGTTGACATGCTGCAGAGGAAGAACTGAAAATCCTTCAGAGTACTAAAGTGGTTTTGATGTGGCTAAATTAAAGCGTTGGGAAAATCTATTTGCTGATGTTGTCAACAGGAAAAGAAAATCTTATGATGCAAAGACATAATTATAGTAGAAACATTGAATGAAGAAGCATGGACATGGAAGAACTCAGGTAGTGAAAGATGAAGTAATTTGATTACAAAGTGATGTCTCCTATGTAAGCTCCAAGTTAAGCTAAAGTGGAAGAACAAAACCAACCATTTTCCACTATATTTTCTTCCAATCTTTATTTTCAAGGAGAACATCAAATCACTAAAATCCCCAGCCATATTGATTGGAAACCAGAGGAATTGTAGAATGAATCCTAAGAAGTTGTTAAGGGTAAATGTAAAAAGAGATTACCAAAGATGAAGAAACAGAAAAAGGTAAAGTAGATGTCAGGACAAATCATGGAAATTGCCAAGAAGAGAAAAGACAAAGCCAAAAAAGACAAAGTTCTCAAGAAGGAACTTAACAAAGAGTTTTGGAGAGCTTTCAAGAGAGACAAGAGGCAGTACTACAGCAACATCAGTAAAGATGTTGAAATGGAAGTAGATGGGAGAAAACAAGGAAACCTTTTGAACTCGAGATTCCAACCTTGAATTGGTATCATAGGGATGCCAATGGATAGAGAGTAACTGACTCAAAGATTAAAGATGGAAAGTGTAGTTAAATTCTGTACAATAGATATGTTGAAATCCAAAATACCTTAAGAATTTTTAGTACTGGATTAAAAAATAAAGTTGAACAACTCTTTGGTCATTATCAAATCAGAAGGCTGCAGAAATTGATGGCCTGTCTACAGAAATATGGCAAGACAGAAAAGAAGAATCAAACTATGCCAGAAAATCTGGAGAATTCACACAGTGGTGATTAGATTGGAAGAAATTAATCTAGATACCAATGTCAAAGGAAGAAGTATAATATTTTAAATTTCATTTGCAAATTATGAATTTTAATTCCATAGCAAAATTATTCTTAGGATTTTCCAAAACAGAAAAAAACTGGTTTAGAAAAGACTGAGAAAAGGAAATACTATTACTGATGCATACTGGATAACTGAGAAAACCAAAGAATGTCAAAAATATGTCAATACATGCTTTATTGATTGTAGAAAAGCCTTTGATTGTCATGTAAAGCTGTCAGATGTTTTTAGGAAAACGAGAACCTGGAATATGTCATTGTCCTTCATCAAAAACCACACACAGTCAAGGAAGATGCAGTCTAGATGGAATTTGATAAAACAGACTGGCTTCAAATGGTCAAGAGGAGAGACAGGGTTGTATTTTCCTGGAGTGGTTTCACAATGGGGGAAGAAATATCAATAATCTGCTCATGGTAGCTCGTGCACTCTGATAGTGAAAAATGCTGATAATCTGCAAACAGTAAGGTATCTCATATGGGCTAATTTATAGAATTGTCCAAAATCCAGGACCTATGACTCCTATGGAATACTTAGGAAACCTGTAAGATATAGAAAATATAAAGTCTTGACAGACTTAATTTTGGAAAATATTTGTAGCTCAGGGTTGAAATTACTGCTAGCACTGATGATGTTACCTACTTGGGTAAAGAAACGTCTATGTGATGACCCGGGCTGTGGCACGAAAGCAACACAACCAGAGAACAGATCTAACTCCCCTTTATTGTTCCAACTGTGCTCCCAAATGTTCCCACATTCACTACAAGTCCTGGAGCAAAACTCGCACACGCACTTTCAGAAAGCTCTGGGTGCAAGTAGTCCAGTAAGCCAGGTTAACCAAACAGCAACCAGGGCCAGCAGTCCAATAAGACAAGTTAGCTAAACAGTAACTAGAGCAAGAAGTTCAGCGAAGCAGGCAAACTGGCAAGCCTCACAAGACAGAGTACAGCAGTCTCCAGGCTTTGGCAAGTATACACAAGGCTCCACAGATTCAACACTTGTTCCCGACAAATGCCCCTCCCACCGGCACCTCCTTACATCTCAGTCCCCTTGTGAAAAGGGGTGGGGCACTATCCTCCCTCGTAGCTGGCTCAATCTGTGTTGATGTCGCCGTCTCTCTTCCCTCCTTGCTCTTGGATCAGGAGCGGGTAGCCCTTGCTCTTCTCCTGAACTCTCCCTGTCTGCAGGCCTTACTAATTCAGAAAAGCCTTGCCTGAACTGACTCTGCCCTTCCCCAGTTTCCTCCAAGGCCAACTCCATCTCTGTCAGTATTTGTTCCAGCTCATCTTCCCCCACAGATTCAGACTCCAGAAAACAATCAAGCACAGAGAGCACCGAGGACCCCTATTTAATTTTCCCTCTCTTAAGTCTATTCTTGCTTTCTGTTTTATTATGATGTCTTCTTCCCCTTCCAGCAGCTCAGTTTTTGATATTGGAATGTCTCAGAGTTTTCTCCCAGCTATCGTGCTGTCAAGCAAAGCCTTTAATTCACAAAGTTCTGCAGTCCAGCATCAGAATCCCATCCTCAAAAGCTGCTGTGGCTTTTCCTCCCAGTCTTCCTCCATGTTCCAGAACTGGAATCTCTAGATTTCAACTTGAGGAATTACAGGGTGGGTTTTGACAGAAATACAAAGTAGTAATGTAGACAGTTTTTAGTTGCTCCATTTATAAAATAATTTGCCAGGCTCACCTTTATATTGTAATTACAAATATAACTATAAATTGTTAATTAATTTAGCACAATGAAATGGGTATAAAAACAGATTAAAAGGTAAGTGGCTGTTAAAGTATAAAAGCAAATGAATAGCTATCAAGTAGGTCTAAAATTATAAATAATGAGATTTTTCAATTTTGAAAGATTTTCAAATGACCTTTTTTTTTGTTTTTACAAAATTACTTTATGGATTTGGGTAGCACAACTAATAGAATCTTTCCTTCTGATTCCAAAATAAAGAAATAAATCAGTTATCAGAACAAAATTAACATTTTCCTGAAATCACCAAAAATATTGTGGGTATGTTTTTGTATGTGGGTATGTGTGCTTGTATCTGTGCATCATTTTAATTTCAAAAGAAAAGTTACAATTCTACCATATAGTTCTTTGGAATCTAAAATAATCTTAATCTTATTTATTATGAGACACAATATTAATTTTAACAATACTTCGTGAATATGTATTTTGTAAGAAACAGAGACATATTGAACATATAAAATGCACTATAAACCAGTGGTAATTGCAGGGCACACACAAATTTAACAAAGATTTCAAATGCTAAAAGCACTCAGAAAATAGTTACATAGCACTTTCTTCTTTCAAATATTCAAAATAGATTATTTTTCCCTCTTTGTCTTTTCACTTTTCTATAATCTTTCTCAACATGTTTCATTCAAACTGTTTCCTGATGAAACAGGGAAATTATTTAGTGAATAAACAGATCAGGGCACTTTTAAGAAATCAAATTTTAGAGAAAAAGTTTTTGCTGCTATTTAATAGGATATTTTTGATGATCACTATAAAATATTAGGTGTGGAAAGAATATATATATATATTCTACTTCTATAACAGAAGTATAATAGACAGCTCTCATGGAAGCACTTCACATACTTACATTGAATATGCCTTTCATTATGGTGGTAAAGGCTAATAATTTAACCTATGTATTATTGAGTAGAGCTTTCAGAAATAATTGAGTTCACCATAATTTATTTCTAAATTTGTACATACTGACTTGCAGTTACTCTGAGGCTGTGAGTACATTTGATTCTCCCTTGGAATATTGTGATAAATACACCTACCAGTGTTTAAAAAATTATAGCACATTCAGTAAACTTGGTATGAACTCATATATAAATTGCATTTTTCCAATCTATAGAAAAGTTTGCTGTAATCAGATTCTTTTTAATGTGCATTTCATTTGCAATTTCATGTTTTCATTTCATGTTCCAGTAGAATAATAGTCCAAGCGGGTATAAAATCATTCAGTGCCTTATATTACATTATATTATTATGGAATATTTGTTGTAATTGTTGCTTCCATCTTATTATGGAATATTAAAGAATTGCATTCTATGTATCATTTGTGAATTGTAACATACCATGCAAATTTTATTACAAAACAGGGAATTTTAGCTAACTCTATATTTGAATGTTACATTCATTTGACCTTGCTATATTTGACTCCATAAATCTTTGTAATAGATTTCATTACTTTTAGTCATTAACGTGTGAAAAAGCTATTTATCATGCATATTTTCAATATGCCCAGCCATTTCACAATTATCCTTGTAGCTTGACATGTACATACAAGTTTGTTTGACTTTTCTAAAATTATTAGTGAACTAATTTATTATATCTTTTAAAGAAATATATTTCAAATATGAAATTTTGAAAACCTACTGGCATTTACAGGTTTTTTCCTTCTGTGCTAATTATCTAATATCGAATTAGCTTTGTAAACTGACTTTTAGCTGGTCCATGTGGAAAGGGATATAATGTAGATGCTTTGCTGCACTCATTGTAGTCTGTGTGTGTAGTTTGCTGCATTTAAAAGAAAAGTAGAGAAAAGCTGAAAAAGCAATGGATGTAAACTTCATCTCTTTGGTCATGTCTTAATATTTTTTTGTTTATCTGCAGTTCTGTTACGATGTGTGTGCATTATATTTTAGGGCTGGGATAGCATTGTGTTATAATCAGACAGAAGCCGTGCAGGATATATTTATTTGCTGCATTTTCATTTTTATAAAAAAATATACAGCATTTTCTATAAATATTTCAAATACACAAATTAAATATCGAAATTCTGTTACATGCTTCTTCGGTTATGAACCTGGCCATCTATTTAGATCAATGGAAAAGGTCTTCTGAAAATGTCCATACTGCAAGAAACTCAATTATTATGTGGGAAAGTACTTTCTCTTTTATAGTTCCCAGGCAATGGAATGAGCTCTAAGGAAGTGATAATAACAAATAGCTTTTACCAAGGTTTTAATTATTAATTATTTTAAATGACTGATTTTGATTTTGATTTTGTCTTTGTTATGCTTTGTATTTTTCATTGCAGTAAACTATCTTGAGCCTCCAAGATGTATTGTCCGCAAGCTGTGGTTGGCATTTTCCACACTTTTGTTTTTGATTAATCTTAAACATTTTCATAATCATTTTATTTGCATGAATATGTCATTGTTTTTTAACTTATGAGCTGCTCAGAATCACATTAGTGAGATGCACTGCTATGGAAACAAACAAACAAACACTTTGAAAAAAAGACCAAGATAATTCTAGCAGTGTTCAGGAAATGATATTCGGTCAGGTGAGTTGCATTGGAAATAAGGAAGAATAAATATTGAGATCTATAAGAGAAAAGAAATCAAAGTCTGAGCCAAAGGTTTTTATATATAACATAAAGAATACAAAGGAAAGCCATTAAAGAATCTTACATTAATAGCACGAGTTGTTACAGCATTCCAAAGCATATTCTGTGGAACTACCATTTATATTATTGTCTAAGATGATGATACAGAGGAGAATTTCATCTATATTTTTTCTATTATTAAAAAGAAAAACTATTTTAGCAATTCATAGAGGAACAACTTGAAAGAATACAAATGTTTTCATTGACATTAGAAGGGTATAGCGTGATGAATGTTGTACTGTGACATTTCATTATAGTGAAAACATTACAGGAATCATGGTATAAATACTGGTATTCCATCCTCACTATCACCTCTTCCAAATTATAGATGTTGATCTAGAAATATCTACAAAACTAAAATGTATACATGGTAATCTAGATAACAAAGCCAAGAATTGGGAGCCCAGAAATGGGCACCGCGGAAGCTCTTGCTAATTGACTGAAATGAAATCCTGAACTATTGACTAATCTTTATCTGTGCTACAGTAATGCGCTGCTCTCCCAAGCTATTATCCATGGCAAAATAAAATCTATTTTCTGCAGCTGAAAAAACTCTTTTTACAATGGACATTGTCAATACAATAGATTGGTAAAAATAAAGTACAATTCATGAATTGAACCTCCTGGGGAAAAAAGTTTAAAATTGTTCCCTACAAATACAAAACACTAATTGATATGAAGAGGCATCATGCCATTAAGGTGTCAGTCCATTAAAAGAAAGCCCAAAATCTGTAGTTCAGTCATACTTTTATTAGGATCAATAAAGTGACTCAGATATTTTGAGTTCTCTAGGACTTTTCTTCTGGCAAAGTGTCATGAATGATGGAAGGCAAAGTAACAGGAAAGTTCAGTGAGACCAAATGGATCAACAATGAGCACAGTTCAAATTCAAAGTAAAATATAGGCTGTGTTCCATGTATTATCCATAGAAGTTTTCACCGCACTGTATAATATTAACCCTATCTTTAAAGGACAACAAAAATAGTTGCTGCCTTCAATGCTATGTTTTCACATCAAGGGAAAAAGCATATTTTCTCCAGCTGTGTGGGACCGGCAGCCAGGCATGGGTACAACTCCATCTGATAATGAGTGGGACCGAGTCTGCAAACTGTTAAGCACCTCCTCCTTCCGTTGCTTCCCAGCTTTCAGACTCGGTCTGATTGGAACAGACGCTTTTTTTCTGAGCTGCTGTTCCTTTGCTACTGATAGCCATTGCTATCCCAATTGCTGGTTGAGTGGTTTCGGCCTTTGGCGTGAACTTAGTTCAGTGATCCCAGTTTGTTTTGAGCCTGAAGCAAATTGAGATATGTTTGCTTGAGGGTACATGTACGGTATATTGGCTGTTTCCTGATTTTTTGTGAATAATGTTATATTTACATTGATTTTAAATGCAAAAGTTAAAATCTACTTGAATTTAAAATGCACTTGAAGTATTTGTTTTTTTAAAATATAGTTGTCTGTATAATAAATCAGGACTGTAGATGGAGTTATAAACGTATAATGAAATTGGAGTGGAACTGTATATTTTAAAATGAAAATAATTTTTGACATCTAAAGATGGATTGGGAAGATATAAAGTAACTAAATTGCAGGTGGAAATTACTAAAATTTCCATTTCAGAAGGTAAGTGAGTGGGTTGCGTTTTGCTTCTATTTCTATTAAATGGAGAATTATGTACTTGGGATATTCTGCATTATTGTTCCATGGCTAAATTTAATTTCTAATGAATTTTTATATGTCCTTTTAAATTTATCTGACTTCACTGTTTCCTAAACCAAAAACAAAGTAAAACAATTAAGAGCTTATTAAAATATTCATTTATATTGTATTTTAAAATATGAATGTTGGCTATAGAATAACATGTAAATTTATTCACTGATCATTATAGTTTTTTTCGCCTAATATAACTTGTGAAATGATATATTTTCTTTACCAATAGCAATGCATCTATTTGGCCTCAACTGGCAATTACAACAGACTGAAAATGACACGTTTGAAAATGGAAAAGTGAATTCTGAGACTGTGCCAACACACACTGTATCATTACCTTCTGGTGAAAATGGTAAGAGAACACATAATTTGAATTTAGTTTTTTTTTAATTCCAGTATATCATGTTTTTAAATATTCTCTGCTATTAGAAATCTAAAACTATAGTTTTCTAAAGCTATCTGAATGATCTTGAGCTAGGCCCTCGCTCTCAACCCAACTCTCCCAGGATTCTTGTGAGGAAAACAGGCAGGAGCATTATGTACATCATTTAAATTGTACAAAACAGAGGTGGGATATAAATCTAAGAAAATAAGAAAATACTTTGAACATTTTAAAAAGAAAAAAAATTTATTGTGTTTACCTGATATTAAATATTGTCATTTTTTAAATAGCAATAGCACTTATACTTATATACCACTTCATAGTACTTTACAGCCCTCTCTAATTGGTTTACAGAGTCAGCATATTACCTCCAACAATCTGTGTCCTCATTTTACCAACCATGGAAAGATGGAAGGCTGAGTCAGGATTGAATTGCTGCAGGCGACAGAGTTAGCCTGCAATACTGCATTCTAACCACTGTGCCACCACAGCTCATAGTTGTATAGTTGTATAGTTCAGTGATGGGATTCAATTTTTTTTACTACAGGTTTTGTGGGCGTGGCTTGGTGGGCGTGGCAGGAAAAGGATACTGTAAAATCTCCATTCCCACCCTACTGCAGGGGAACAATACTGTAAAATCTCCATCCCCTCCCCACTCCAGGGAAAGGTTACTGTAAAATCCCCATTTCCTCCTGATCAGCTGGGATTCAGGAGGCAGAGAATAGATGGGGGCGGGGCCAGTCAGAGGTAGTATTTACCAGTTCTCAGAACTACTCAAAATTTCTGCTACCGGTTCTCCAGAACTGATCAGAACCGGCTGAATACCACCTCTGGTATAGTTGTAAAGTAACTCAAATCCCATCGGAGTTAGGCCTCTTATACTCCAATATATGCTTAAATTGGAGACAGTGATAACAATATTCAGGTGCCTGTTTATTGATGTCTTTCTAGATACCAATTCTTCTGGATTATAGATACAAGAAAATTGGTTCTCTTTTGCTTTTTCCAATTCTTTTTAAAGTAGTGTTTTTCTATACATGGTAGCAGTAACCAATGTTCTTTTAATATAATTATATACAGCAAAGGATGCTGAGTTTTTGCCAAACCATGTACATATTGTATATTTTTCAGCGAGGATATGCATCTTCTGCCAGTGCTGCATTTTTCATGAATCTTTCCCTTATGTTATGAACTGAAATAGTTATTTCTTATTGTACATTATCTGTCCTTTATGTCTTTTCATGCATAGTAGAGATTTTCCTCAAATTATGACCACAATTGGGCTGCAACTTCCTTCCCCTAAGCAAGACAATTGTTAAATGAGTTGCTCCTAATTTTAATGACCTTTTTTGCCACAGTCGTTAGGTGATTCATACAGTTGTTTAATGAATCTGGCTTCCCATTGACTTTGCTTGACAGAAGCTGTCTGGGAAGGTCACAAATGGCAATTACATGACTCTCGGATGCTTCAGTCATCATAAATACATGCTGATTGCCAAGTCCTGAAATTTTCATCACATGAGTGGAAGGATGTCACAGTGGTCACATGTTGACCAGTTACAAGTCACTTTTTTCAGCACCATCATAACTTTGAACAAACACTAAATGAACATAAGTCAAGGACTACCTGTATGTCATTTTCTGGGTGTAGGAATAATCGATGGCACCTGGCGTCTTTATTCAGCAGTAAATATTTTATTGAGATAGCTCCAAAGAAGAAAAAAAGCATTATACCACAGATCCTGAATGTCTGCAGATAAGAAAAGGAATTTTGAAGATTCCTAGATTTCTGTTGTTAGTTACTATTAGTAGTACTGACTTCAAAAAATCAGTAATACTGTTTTTTTTTTGTTTCAGTATAAGGTATACTTTCATGTTTCTATGTCGAATCAAGTAAGTTATACCGATATCTGGGAGTGAATTTACACTGTAACAATCTTTTAAGTCATTCTTTTTCTCTTTGCCCTGTTTTCATGTCTGATCTTGACAAATAGCTATGTTCAGAAAATAATGGGAACACATGAGGGAGTCAATAAATAGCCAGAGGTCAAAACACAGGGCACCACATGACCAAAAGTAAATAGGAGTCAATGTGTTGTATGAATCAAAACTGGAGAACAAAAACAGATTCCAAATGCCAAGGTAATTGAGAATCAGGAACAATATTTTATATTGTTACATCCCAACAATACAACCCAGTCCTTAGGATACATCAATAACCAATTACTTTCTGATGCCTTTTCTATTCCTGCCCATTTTAGTTTAAGTAATTTCAGGAATGTAAATTAATTTTTCTCTAAATTGTCTCCTAGATTCTCAACCTCTACCTATCTGTACAAATATGTATTTGCTATCATGGTTTCAGAGACTTCCAAATATTTCAGGCTGAAATTCACATCCTGTTAAGCTATTTTTAAATAAGATAGCTAGCCGCCTTTTCCAACTCCGTCCCATTTCAACTAATAATGGATTTTTTTTTTATTTTCAATTCTCCTTTGAAATAGCATGCATATTGAGCTGCCTCCTGTTCATTCAGTATCTCTTAAATTAGAACTGCATTGTAGTCGAAGGATATTAAAAGAAGAGCTTTGGAATTTTAATTTCATTAAGTGATGTAGAAATATACCTTAATTTTTTTTTTTAAATGATAATTTTCCTGGCAATCTTTTAATTGGGAACTTTGCCCACACACTCAATTGATTTTATACTTCTGCTGTGGAGTATGTCCTTGAAATTTTGGAAAAAGCAAATCAGTATAATGATTTGAGACAGCCTCCAGAAACTAATAGAATCTAAACCTTTTCTGAATGTCTTGTGAATTTTTCTAGATAATCCAGCCAGTGTTTTTGTCAAGGCCCTATTGTAAACAGGCTATTGATACAATTGCACTTAAGCATTATTAGTTAAACATTAATCACCCAGAGTTGCTGGAAGTTGGTAGCATATAAATTTAATAACTTTCATCACTTTCTTCATTATTGTGAAAGCCAGAAGACCTCCTGAACACTGACAGGAAATGTAGCTGCTCAAGAAAGAATTAGAACATAAAGGATAGAAAACTTGCCATGTATACAATAAACAGGTGTTAAAACATATTATAATACCTGTTGTGAAATTAAAAGCTGCAGATAAGCCTTTTGTGCCACCAGTGTTGCATCTTTGAGTAGATATCCAAAGGACTCACATGTTTTGATGTGTGGGAGCAAATAGACAGTTATTGTAATTTATTTGCAAGAGATTTGAAGGATAAAATCATTTATTTACATGCTGTCAAAATGCCAAAAATTAATACTAGTTCAAATTAGATGTTCATTGTTTCAACCTAGTGCAATTTTATGAGATCACTTTTAGCAACTTGTGCATCCAATCATATGCCCTGGTGTACCTGTCCTTCATAGCTGATTTAGTCTTGTCAGAAGGCCTTGAGTAAATGAATCCATGTATGGTAAATGAGTTTCCATCAGGCTTATGCATCAGAATTTGGCATTAGTTTCTAGACACTGGTGACATTAAAGTTGGAGGAATAGAATTGGTCTACAAAGAAGCTACATTTCAGTTCCAATGCCAATTCATTGGCATAGTTTTCCTGTAAACATTTTCTCCCTCTTTGTCCTTCAAAAGATTATAAAAAGAGCTTTAAAAAGATTTTGTAGAATAATATGCCTTGTGTCATTGGGATATTATCGTGGTTCTGTTCCTAGTGACTTGTATATAGCTTTTCACTTCTTTCATTTATTATTTATATGGTACTGTTTTCTCCATCATGGAGTGTGCAGTGTATGATCTTGTAGATTCTCCTTAATACTTGCAGTATTCCTCAACACCATCTTTTTTGTATTTAGATTGTTTTCATTTGTATCTAGAAGGCCATATATGGAAAAATATGTTAAGTATATATTTCTGTTCCTTTCTGCTGTTCAATATCTATATGATGCTTTTGATAGATCATTAGGAAGTTAGGAGTTATCAGTATGCCAAAAGCACGGAGATCAGTTCCTCTGTATGTATTATTTGAAGATATCAGAGAGCAGGCAGGTCTAAATTAATATTTTTCAAACTTGGCAACTTTAAGATGTGTGGACTTCAAGTCCCAGAATTCTTCAGTCAGCATGGGAGGTGAAGTCCATATATCTTGAAGCTGACAAGTTTGAGAAGCATTGGTCTACACTGATACGTAGGTGCATTGGTTTCTGAATGAAGGTTAATAAATTAGAGTGAATCCTTACAAGACATTCCCTTGTAAAGAAATTGAGGAATTTATATGGTTTGGATAGAATTACAGTTCTGAAGGAACAGGTACATAATCTGGAAGTTTTACCACTATCACAGATAAACTCTACATTATGAGTAGTGGGAGGCAGTTCTGGTTAATTTGCAAGCTCCCTCTTTATGTTACAGGGATAACCAGGCCAGAGAGGGCTCTTCTGATGTAATATATATAGGCTGCATTCAGAATTGACCCAAAAGCACAGCTATTACAAAAACTCTAGCAAAGTTGCTGAACTGTACAGTCTACTATAATGTTATTCTGAAAGAACTGCAGTGACTGCCAGTTTACTGTCAACCAGGTTTAGAGTACATGTAATGACATAAGATCTGTTTGGTATAGAACATGGATATATGATGCTCTCTTTTCATGTGTGTACTTCCTGCCAAAGAAATAGGATACCCCCTTGCGCATGCCCCATATTCCATGACCAATCTTAATACAAAAAAAAACAGTTATGGAGTTTCTTCCTTGTTCAGTTATAGTCAATACCAAGCTTTTTAACCTTCTGGAGACAGCTGAAGGTTTACTCAGACATTTGGTTTAATTGGTGCTGCTTTATCTGTCTAGATTAGATTGCTATTCTTGTTTTATGTGTTACATTTAATGGTTGTTAGAGCTATTGAATTATTATTATTGTTGTTTTTTAACTCATTGTGAATT
Source organism: Pantherophis guttatus (assembly GCF_059756535.1). Lineage (NCBI taxonomy): Eukaryota > Metazoa > Chordata > Lepidosauria > Squamata > Colubridae > Pantherophis > Pantherophis guttatus. The sequence continues at coordinate 45,603,126 of NC_142070.1, read as the reverse complement.
ATTTGTTATTCTTGTAACAAATCGTAGCCTACTTTGAAATTGTTTTTAATATGAATGTACTAAATATATAATGACACAAATGTGTTAATATGGTTGCATCAGTCTTCTTGCTTTTATTTTTTTTATACAGGATAAGATTTATAAACACATATAGATAAAATTGCATTATGTGAATGATTTGGGGTATAAAATAAAATGCAAGTGTAAATTAGTAAGAACACAATTAAATTATTTGTTTTTTAATTTAATATGTATTTTAATGGTAATTTAAAAATCAAAAGATATGAAGACAATTTAAATAGGACTCTCACTGCTTCAGGAAAAGTGATAGAGAAGGAGAACAGAAACATCAAGCTTTAAAGGTCTTCTGCTAGGAAAAACCCTATCTCTGAAGGAAGCTTTTTGAGCGTCTTCTCAATTATTCTGTGGAAAGCAAGACGGAAAACTCATAAATTGATTACTGTGGTTTTTGTGGCCTGTTTATCTTTCTTTAAAGTGTTTCTGGCTATATTTGGGTCATACCAGAGTTGTACATCTCCCTCCCTTTGAGTGCTTTCTTAAAACTTGTATTAATGTATTCTCTTCAGTACATTTTTTCTGTTTTTCAAATATTTTTAATTGAAGTTTTAACTTTAATAATAAAATATAGTACAAACTAAAGAAAAAGAAATACAAAGATACAAGACAACAAAAACAAAAATGTAGAGAAATGAAAAAACTAAGAAAACAACTTCCCACCTTCATCCTAAGTATAAGCAATTTCACCATCTCTTCACTTCCTCTTAATTAACAAATACAAAACTCTTTATCCCATAAGTCAATTCATTCCATAACTCAGTTCTTAACTATTGGCAAATCCAGCAAGCAATGTGTGCTATCCTGCTCACTCACATGTACACATAATGGTGATTTAATGGGTTTATTAATATTTCCCAGCAGTTCCCTTCATCAAAAATCCAGAACTGCCCCAATTAAGTCCAGTCAAACGCAAACCAGCGCTAGTTCACAGCACAATGAGTCCACAAGGCACTTGAAAGTTTCCCAAAAAAGATAAATCCCAAAAAAGATAAATCCAGCCAAAATTAAATCTACAACACAGGAGGATTCACAAGGCAAGAAAAGTCTAGTGTTCGCAAGACACAATCCAAAGTCGTTGTCAAATCCAAAGGCAAGAATCACAACAACTGGAAACGCACCACTAGGAAATAAACACATTGTTCCCAACATTGTCTCCATCTGAATGAGCCGTGATAGCACAATGGTTAGAATGCAGTACTGCAGGCTACTTCTGCTGACCGCTGGCTGCCTGCAATTTGGCAGTTCAAATATCACCAGGCTTAAAGTTGACTCAGCCTTCCATCCTCCTGAGGTCAGTAAAATGAGGACCCAGATTGTTGGGGGCAATATGCTGACCCTGTAAACCGCTGTAAAGGACTGTAAAGGAGTATATGAGTCTAAATGCTAAGTGTTCTGTCTGCTCTGCTAAATAGCCAGCTTCTGGAGCAGCCCATCGGGAAAGGCAAGGCTGCCTCCTCACAAGTAATTAGGCTGACCTTCACTGCTCCTGCCTTTTCTCTGCCGTACGTGTTCTCAGATGAGGTGCAGAAGGCAGTTCCAATTCCACCTCTCTGATCAGCTGCAGCTGCATGCTATCCCCACCTGAAGCATCAGCACTGTCCTGCTGCAGCTGTGCTTCAGCCAAATCACTCTCAGCTGGCTGCTTGTTCAGTTTCTCTTCCATCAACCTCTCACCTTTACTTGGACTCACAGCCCCTGCCTCAGAGCCATTGATCAACTTACCTCCTGATGTTCCTGGGATTGGTTCATCCTTCTCAGAACTAATGCCCAGAAAGGCATCTGGGGAAATCATCAAACAATGCCATTTCCAATCTAGGTGTCAGATGTCCAACAAAGCCCTTAAAAAATAAGAAATTAGTTAACAAATATATAGCTTAATCATTCCATACCTCATCTCTTAAGCATAAGCAAATCCAGTACATGACTTTTTTTCAGTCCAGATGTCAATAAGGCCAAAAAGAACTGCCCAAAATATTATGTCCCATATAAACCATGATCAAGTATGACAACTTTATATTCCTGCCTTTTGTATAAAATTAATCTTGTTCCTTAATCCACTGAAATGATTATTGACCTTAATTTTTCAAAACTGTGACAAGTCTCTTTCTAAGTCCAGCAAGAAAAAAATTATTCCAATTGTTCTCTTGGATTGACATTTTTATTTCCTTATTAATTTTTAAAGCCTCATCCAGTTTTTTTTCTAAAGCAGTAATAAAAGCTTGTTTATATTGCTCTCCATATTTAAACCAGATTTCGTTGCAAATTCTTTTTTCTATAACAGCTTCTTTTAGAAAGACTGTAAGAATACAGAATGTAACTGATGTTGTTGAAGCCCCATTACAATTCTTCAAAAAATATCTCTGAATGGCATTACAATTTGTCTATTTTGTTATGTTTCCAAAATCAGTAATAATTTTTCTTCTCCAAAAATGCTTTCATTCTTTAAAATTCATTTTATAAAGTCTTAATATTTGAAATCAAATATTCTACTGTTTTCTGTAGCCAAATAGCCTTGATTTTTGCTGTTTATTTTAAATTCTTAAACTTATTTCATTTTCTTATATTAAAGATTGAAAGCAGTCACACAGTGTTTCCAATTCTTTTCATTTTGAAGGTGTCTAACTTCTTTAAAGTAGTTAATTGGCAATTTCCTAAAGTGGTTAGCAAAGAAAATGTGTCTGCAGCTGGAGCAAGAATAGTAAATTCTCTAATCTCCTGATTCTTCCAGAGACTGCTGCCTTGCAGCCTCTCTTATGAGACATCTGTATGTACCCTCTCCCTTCTTCCAAAGGGGGATCAAAGGAGTCAATCTGCTTGTCCAGTCCTTGTTCCTAACTGCAGTTGTTGGCTGTGCTTTCTCAAAGCTGTCTTCAGTCTGTCATGTTCCTGAGGAAATCCCTTCAGGTCATTTTTTCTAGATGATATATGAAAGTCAAACACTACTAATTTTGGTATGGGGGTTTTTCAGACTGAAACCATGTAACAGGATTATATTTTATTGACTTTTTCTGATGTTCCCCTTTCTAAGTTAATTCACTTTAGGCTAACAAATCAATATTTTTTAAAATGAAAACTTGATTTAAATGGTTAATGAATAGAACATTTGCTATATCATTTTGTATAAATATGTTTTCCTGTTCACATTTATAGATGAACTTTGTGTAACTTTGAAGCAAAACAGAAGCTCTTATAATCAATTTTCTGTCCATCATAGTTTCAAAAGAGATGTGAAATTATTTAGTTTCTTATCTCTAACATTTTCAAGAGTGTAGATATTCAGACTAAGAAAATGTTTTCTATATTTCTTTTTACATCAAAACATGTTCTTATTTTAATATCCATTATTTCTATCCTATAGAGTGGCTTCCTACTTAAGTAAAAGAATGGAAAATCCTTCTGGGTATTTAACACAAAACCACAAACTAAAACAAGAGCTACAACTAACCATTTAAACTTTCATTCCACCACATTTATTGATATTAGAAAGTGTGTGTAAAGATTGGAACTTCAGTTGTTTTTATCTTTTAAATATTTGGGAATAGTTTTCCCAATGAAACTTTTTCTATAAAAGTTTCTATAAAAATCAGTATAAAGAGATGATTATAAGTTCCATTGAGGTTATTTAATAAAAATAATACTTTAGACTGCCTATATTTAATTAGAAAATTGCTATGTTAATATTTTGTAATATTTCAAGCAAATTATTAAGATATTAAGTGTGTTTCATAGGAGAAGGACAAATTCCCTTATTTTTTCAATCTTTAGGTATTCATAAATAGAAGAGTTTTCTTGATTTTGGAAATGGAAATGTCAGCAAGCTCTGTGATTCTTAATTTTTCATCTCAAGACAAGAATAAACATGCTGCTGCTGTCTAGTAGCAGTCAACCAACTTTCAGAAAAACAGGCAAAAATATTTTAAAAGCTTTGTAATGCTCCATTAAAAAAACAACGGAGGCAATTGTTTCTTGTATAGTAAGACAGGTATTATTGACATTGGAGGGATACAAATTGAAAGGAATATGTTCTTTTTTAAAAAAATAACATGCTAATCTTCCATATTTCCTTTCAGTTATCTCCCGGACAGCGTACTAAGTAGAAAAGGAATCATATCAGTCTACCAATACAAATGGAGATGCATTCAAAAATATTTTAAACTTCTGTTTCCCTATTTTAGTGTACATTGCCTAAATGTTCCCAACAGTCAGGAATATGACTGTATTTACTTTGTAAGTTTTCATGTAGTTTTTTTTCTTTCATGGCCAAACTGCAAAACCACCCAAAAGAAAACATATAACTTCTGTTTATTGAAATGCTAACACCAAAAAGAGAGAGATGGCAATAAGACGTATTTTCTGGATAAAAGAAAGGAAAATATGGATCCTGCAGAAAAGAAGGAAGGAAGGAAGGAAATCAACAATTATTTCAAATGAGGGTGTTTGTGGATTATAATTTTTTTGCAAAATTAATATTGAATTGGAAATGTACATGTACATATTCATACACATGCAACCCCGAACTCAATAAATCAGTCCAAATTAAGCAGCATGTTGTCCTTTCCTGTTAAAAGCTACTTCAAAGACTTGACAGAATTTAATTCCCAGAGCATGATTATCACCAAAATTTGAGTAAGTGAACCAGATACTATACAAAGAGTTAGTTTTTGCAAACCCATATGGAATTAAGTAGTTTCACAAGAATTTCATCCAGCAAGAGCATCACTAAGGCACTGCCTGGGGACTAGAAGTGATAGCAAGCTGAGATATCATGACATTTTATCTTGGACATTTTTCTGAAGTCTTGTGAGCCAGTGTCATTCTAGTATGACCACTTCAGTAAGTAATTCATTTACTCAGAATAATAAGATATTATTGTAAGAATAGTATTTACCGAACTTCCAGTTTGACATCGCAGTGAGACAGTTGGGGAAATAGCAGGCTCTGATGAGTCCCACGAAAACCCCAGCTGCCGAACCGCCGCCGATGAGTCTTTGGACCGAACCTGTCTTGCAGGGATGGGGGAAGAAGAGGGGCACCTCGGACAACCGAGAGAAACAGGCAAGTTCCTCGGAGGTCAGAGGGAACCCTCTGTGAGTTGGCGGCTGGGGCCAGCAGCCATGGCAGCTGCCACAAAGCTGGGACAACCGGGCAAGAAAAGTGCTGGAGGAAAGCGGAGAGCTCTTTGAAGCCGGGTGAGTGACAACAGCCCAGGCTCGTACCAACGTTTGGAGCATTATTAACAATTAGAAGACCCCTAGCCTAAAACAGCAGCTATGCAACAAAGGGGCTTTGGAAAAAAAATTAAAACTACAACTTTAAAGAGACAAAGACCTGAGAAAGAACTAATTTTAGAACAGAACTAAGAGAATTAATCTGGAGATATGGTTAAAAGAGTAAACACTTTAAAATTTGTACTGGATTCTAAAAAGAAAAAAAAAGATTTGATATTTTTTTAATTAAAAGAAGAAGAAATAAATTGGATGGTTATATAATGATAAATAAAATGGAGTCTTGCATGACTAACGGGAAATGAGGATTATAGAGAGACATCATCTGGCGTAAAGAGGAACTTTGCAACTTCCCTTTGTTATGGGAAACTCTGAGCTTTACAGATAAAAATTACTGAACTCTGTGGAGGAGGATTTTTCTCTCCTGTATGCAGGCAGCTTGATTATGGTGAAAAGAAAAGAAATCTACAATGGAACTCCTACAGTTGAAATAATAATAATTCAAATGCTGGCGCAGGAATAGAAGAAGGATTAAGCGCAGCCTCAAAAGAAAAAGATTTGATACATCATATCTGGAATAAAAATAAGAAAAGAGAATTAACTTGATTTATGGAGAACAAAATTAAAAACTAGCAAAATGAAAGGAAATATATGTTTGCAGGCGAGGAAAGGAAGATAATGTGATTAAAAATAAAATAAAGTAAAGATGGATTGTAATGATAAAAGGGAGGTTTTCATAGAAATTAAGAATGTAAAAAGAAATGAATATATGTAAAGATATGTTTGATGCAAGAACTATGTTTTAATGTTAAAATGTTAAGGAAAAGAATAAGGATAAATATGATTAATTGAAAATGTTAAAAGGAATTTATAAATACAGTTAAAGATATGTTAAATACAGTTAAAGATATGTCTCAATGTTAAAATGTCATGAATGTCATGAAAAAGGATACAGAAAAATAAGATTAGGTGAAAAAGCAAGGCATAGATGGATGGAAACAACAAAGAAAGGTTTAAGTAGAGATTGATAGTTAAACCAATTATGAATATACTGTGTTTAACAGCCAAAAAGTTATAATATGCTGTGTTGAACAGCCAAACAAAACGACTATGCTGTGTAACAGCCAAAACAAAACTGAATATTCCGTGTAATGGCCAAAAAAAAATAAAAATGAATATGCTGTGTTCAACAGCCAAAAAATGGAATATGCTGTGTAACGGCCAAAAAACAAAAATTACTATGCTGTGTTTAACAGCCAAACAAGAAAGGGCATGCTGTGTAACAGCCAAAAAATTTTTTAAAAAGATACGCTGTGTTCAACAGCCAAAATAAATGGTTATGCCGTGTTTAACAGCCAAGAAATAAAAAGGATTGGTTTAACAACAAAGATAAAGACAATAATGCTGTTTTTTTTTTAAGGAAAATATAAAATGAGGTGGCATGATTAAAGTGAGGAGGTGTATGTTGAGAGTGATAGTTAAGATAAAATGAATAAATTAGGTTCAATAATAGAAATAAAGAGTATAAATCTTGAGTTTAATAGTTAGAAATAAAATGGGTATGTTGAAATTAAATATTTTTGAAATGTTTAATATAATTGTATGATTTATATTGTTAAAATATATCCATCTAAGCAAGTGAAAGAGAAAAATGGATTGAAATTTGGTTTGGATTTAAGATCTAAGTAACTGGTTTTTGGGGATAATGGCATTGTTATATAGATAGATTCGAGGGAAATACTTGTTTAAAATATTTAGTTGTGTTAATTGAAAAATAAGATTTGTTAATGATTTGCTTTAAAATGTGACCAGAGCAAAAGCTTAGTTTTGAAAAGATGTGTTTTATGTTTTTTGTTTTAAAAATTAAAAAAATATATTAAAAAAAAAGAAAGAATAGTATTTACCCTTTTCCATCAGCAGTGGCTTAGGAGGGAGAAGAGGGAAGACTGCATTCATTAATAGGTAGGCTGAGATAAGACAGCTACTTATCTAATGGGAGGTTGGGAATGTCTAGAAAAATGAGGTTCATTTTAAAGAAAATGAAATATTCTACCAAAACAGCACCTAGAAGTAAATAATCGATTATTAGCGTATTTCATGATGAAACATTTTCTGGTTCAGGATGCTGGTTTGTATACAGAGGTTGGCATTGGTTGTCAGATTTACCTTCTCATTTTTTCTGTAATTTTCCCAGTAATGCAGAACAAAGCATATTTTATTACAAGGGTGGAATATTTGAAATTACTTGTGATACACACACACTGATTGTGATGCTCTTGGTGTTTTGCCAACTGATCACGTATTTATACTTTCGTGCTAATATATAAAGAAAATCTTTATGGTAGTTTCTGTCAGCTTTGCTAAGAAGAAAACTAGAAATAGTCTATTTTTCATAGGAAAGGTTCCGATGGAGAAATAGCCTTGACAGAAATGTTTTTAGAATATAAACGTCATCCTGGATATCTCAGAATGCTTGAGTATTCAGTAAACATTGTACGATGTGCTATTAATTGACTCTAAAACTAATGTTACTTTCTAAATACTGGTTATGATTATATGTAGCAGCAGTCACCAACCTTTTTGGCACCAGGGATCGATTTTGTGGAAGACAATTTTTCCATGGACCGGGGGGGGAGCATGCAAGCTAGGTCCTTCACAGTTTACAGTAGGATTCGTGCTACTATGAAAATCTAATGCTTGATAAACTGAGGTGGAGCTAAGGCATTGATACTAGCACAGGGGAGCAGCTGCAAATACAGATGAAGCTTCGCTCACTCGCTGGCAGCTCACTTCCAGCTGTATTGCCTTGTTGGTAAAAAGCTACAGTTGGGGATCCCTGACCAGTAGCAAGTGTTGTTTGTTTTGTAATGTCTTGATCAATCTTAAAAATATATTATTTTTTTATTTCTTTAAATTTCAATCACTTGTTTTGACTTTGTAGCATTGTAGGGAAAATCATTTTCTTCTGCACTGAGAGAGAGGGACAGACAGACAGACAGATCCATCCAAACTTGGTCTGTTCCAAGTAATATCATCACAGGCTTCATGGAAAAAAACCTGCTTTTAGCATTTACTCTTCTGTATATTTAATATATTTAATATAATAAATGAATTTAGTCTATATGTAGATATCTTTATTATTTTCAATTATTTCTCCCAAAAAGCTATCTGTAACTGTGACAGCATCTTTAGGAACAATAAAAAATATATTACGTTAAATTTTAAGTTTTTGTCTGCTCTGAATACAGTTTGCTAAATTCAGTGAAATAAACCTAAATTGGGAGGTTTATGAATGCTTTTTACATATCTTCATTACCTTTTCCTCAAGGCTTTATATTATTTTTCCTCTGAAGAGTTTTTTCTTCCTATAAGCCATAATATCTTGACTCTCTTAACATCTGCTTTGGTGTGTCAATTACTTCTTTCTGCTCTAGAATCAGTCCTAGATTTCTATCTAAATAATTCTTAACAACATGCATTCATTTTCAGCAATAGCAGCATACTGATGATTCCAATCAACCTCCAAGTTCAACTATTAAAAACCCATTCAAATCTGTTAGAGGTATACATAAACCTAAACAAATGTGTTATATTTCAGAAGTTCCACTGGACTGTTCTGAGTGGCCTGCACTGTTCTACTAACAGTAGAAATAGAAAGAATCTCTAGTTAGCTACAAACTCTTATAGGTGTCAGCGTTGCTGGAATGTGTGTTAATTTCCAGTAGCCATCAATACTGATTTACATTTTGTATCAATATGATATAAAGTTATATCTTATATATGGTATAAATACAGTTCTCTTCTCACGCAATATCCAGTTTTCCTTTCTGTCCTCTGCTTTCCATTCTATTCTCTTCCTGCTTCAATCATCTTTTATTGCTAAAATATAATTTATTCAGGTAGCAGAAAACCTGACAAGAATCATTTCAGTATTTCAAAGAGACCTCGCTTTAAATGAGGGTGGTAAGTTCCTCTAAAAATTTCCAAAATAATGCATTTTCCAGACTTAGTATTAAAATCAGCTGAAATCTGTGTAGCTCTTGCTTCCTTGATCTTTCCCACTTGTGTGAGGTTTGGCACAGCCTTTGCTGTATGGTATGGGGCCTTACCTTTCCTCTCATAAAGGTTGCTTGACCTCCCGAATTCTTTTCTGCAGGTAAACAGTTCCATAAACTTTTGGGAATGAACATTTTGGCCAAGTTGAACACACACACACACACACACACACACACACACACACACACACACAAAGAGTTAACACTATGAAATTCTTTGATAAGTTTAAGAGATGAATTTGAACTAGAAGCATTTTCTTTTTTATCTTGTTCTTGCTGCTTAGCATATTATTTTTAAGAAAAAGGTCTTCAAATCCCCATCATCTATATCAAAGTCCATCTCTAGCCTGTGAAAGTTACACAGTGTTTTTTTTTTCCTTAATCTACTTCACACTGAAGAAACATATTATGGGCTGTGTACACTGACTGCTGAAATGGGTATTTAATCAATGCACCCTCCATCCTATTATTTATTTCTTTGGAATATTTGCAAATTTTCTTCTCTTGACTGTTAAGAGAACAGTCCGTTTCCCTGTAGTTCGCAATGACTAGCAGTCTAAAATCCGCAGGGACTCCATTACCTTTTTTTAACCACTAAGGTTTGTCTCATACTAAATTTGTATTGATACATGAATTGGATATTTGTGGTCTGAATTTTTCAAGTTTAATAATAAAACAAATTCGACTGAAAATTAGGAGCATTGTTATTTAACTTCTTTTTCCTAAAGGTATTTTTTTCACTGCAGTAAGTTTTTATTTGGTACAGGAGACTGATGTTTATCTGAATTAGGGAAGTTTTAAACAGAATCATCTGTAAACACATTGATGTTCTAAATATGTTTTGTTATCATCTCTATTATCCCTTGCTATTTCTGTTAAATTCTTTTTAATTAGATAATGGTAGCATGCACTTTTAATTCATATTTGTAAATCTTGTTAATGCTGTACAGGAAACAGAAGACAGACTTATGAGAAAGAAATATATGTTTTACTCTAAATAGTTTTGTTATCTACTCTAGATTAATTCAAAACTGGTTTTACAGTATATGAAGGCACTTCCTATTGTTCTCACTAGCAGTTTAATTTTAAAAAACACATAAAAAACGAGAGTAGAAGTATTTCAAATAGCAAACAGAACAAAAGAAGCACATCTACACAATGTGAAGAAATATTTGCATATGTAGCATGATACTGAAGTTAAGAATTTTACAAATGAAGGGCTTTGTCTTAATAATCTTTAATTCTGTGTATCTATTACACATACCCCTTCATGGATCACTGCCTTGTCATGATGAAGGGGCTTGCATAGCTCAATGAAGCTATGAGCTATGCCGTGCAGGGCCACCCAAGACGGACAGGTCATAGCAGACAGCTCTGACCAAACGCAATCCACTGGAGAAGGAAATGGCAGCCCACTCCAGTATCTTTGCCATGAAAACCCCATGGAGAGTACCAAAAGGCAAAAAGGTATGACGCTCGAAGATGAGCCCCTCAGGTAGGAAGGTGTCCAGTATGCTACTGGGGAAGAGCAGAGGGCTAGTACTAATAGTGCCAGAAAGAATGAAGCAACTGGGTCAAAGCTGAAAGGACACTCAGCTGTGAATGTATCTGGTGGTGAAAGAAAAGTCCAATGCTGTAAAGGTCTATTCTCCATAGGAACCTGGAATGTAAGATCCATGAATCAAGGCAAGCTGGACGTGGTCAAACAAGAGATGACAAGACTGAACATCAACATCTTAGGAATCAGAGAATTAAAATGGACAGTAATGGGTGAATTTAATTCAGATGACCATCAGGTATACTATTGCGGACAAGAATCCCTCAGAAGAAATGGAGTAGTCTTCATAGTCAATAAAAGAGTAGGAAAAGCAGTACTGAGATACAATCCCCAAAATGACAGAATGATCTCAGTTCGAATCCAAGGCAAACCATTCAACATCACAGTAGTCCAAGTCTATGCCCCAACCACTGGTGCTGAAGAGGATGAAGTTGACCGGTTCCATGAAGCCCTACAACACCTTATAGAAATAAAACCAAAAAATGATGTCCTTATCATCATGGGGGATTGGAATGCTAAAGTAGGAAGCCAAACAATAACTGGAATAACAGACAAGTTTGGCCTTGGAGTACAAAATGGAGTAGGGCACAGGATGATAGAATTTTGTCAAGAGAATAAGATGGTAATAGCAAAAACTCTTTTCCAACAATCCAAAAGATGACTCTACACATGGGCATCACCAGACCGTCAACACAAAAATCAGATTGATTATGTGCTCTGCAGCCAAAGATGGAGAAGCTCTATACAGTCAGTAAAAACAAGACCATGAGCTGACTGTGGCTCAGATCATGAGCTTCTCATTACAAAATTTAGGCTTAAATTGAAAAAAATAGGGGAAAGCACTAGGCCACTCAGGTATGAACTAAATCATATCCCTGATGAATATACGGTAGAGGTGACAAATAGATTTAAGGAATTAGATCTGATAGACAGAGTGCCTGAAGAACTATGGACAGAAGTCTGCAACATTGTACAAGAGGTAGCAAGTAAAACCACCCCAAAGAAAAAGAAATGCAAGAAAGCAAAATGGCTGTCTGAGGAATCTTTAGAAATAGCTCAGGAAAAAGGGGAAGCGAAAGGGAGAGAGAGGGAGGAAGAAAAAGAAAGATACACCCAATTGAATGCAGAATTCCAGAGAATAGCTAGAAGAGATAAGAATTCCTTCTTAAATGAACAGTGCAAGAAATTTTCTTCAAGAAAATTGGAGATATGAAGGGAATATTTCATGCAAAGATGGGCATGATAAAGGACCAAAATAGCATCCGGCCCTCTCAATTCCTGGCAAATAGAGGGGGGAGTAATGGAGGTAGTGACAGATTTTATTTTCCTGGGCTCCAAGATTACTGCAGATGGGGACTACAGCCAAGAAATTAAAAGACACTTGCTCCTGGGGAGGAAAGCTATGGCAAATCTAGACAGCATACTAAAAAGTAGAGATATCACCCTGCAAACAAAAGTGCGTATAGTCAAGGCTATGGTTTTCCCAGTTGCAATGTATGGCTCTGAAAGTTGGACCATAAGGAAGGCTGAGCACCAAAGAATTGAGGCCTTTGAACTATGGTGCTGGAGAAGACTCCTGCAAGTCCCTTGGACTGCAAGGTGATCAAAGCAGTCAATCCTAGAGGAGATCAATCCTGACTGTTCTTTAGAAGGCCAGATCCTGAAGATGAAAGTCAAATACTTTGGCTACCTAATGAGAAGGAAGGACTCACTGGAGAAGAGCCTAATGCTGAGAACGATTGAAGGCAAAAGAAGAAAGGGACAACTGAGAATGAGGTGGCTGGTTGGAGTCACTGAAGTGTTGTGGTCTGCGGGCGGCCTGTGGATCTGGCAGCAGAGTCGGACAGTGAGGAGGTTGGGGAGGAACATGGGCCAGTCCTGGAGTCGGGGGAAGGCTCGGACGAGGGCTCTGCATCAGAGGCAGAGAGGGGGCCAGGACCACCTGGGAGTTATGTTCTGCGTCCAGAGCCTCATAGTCAGACATCAGCGAGGCAGAGGAACAAGGAGAGCCTGTTCCCAGTGTGTGCATGCACAGAGCTGCCAGAAGGCAAGAACAGTTAAAATAAAAGAGATGACTCAGGAGTAGGGTTTGGAGATGATTGGCCCCTCCCATAAGACATAAAGGAGGAGTAAAGGCACGTGAGCCTTTGCAGGAAGCAACCTTGTTCATGCTAGTTGGTTTAAATTCTGAAGTTCCGTTTTGACTCTGTACTCCGTGTGGCCTTGCAAAGCTAATTGCCAAGGGAGATAAACATGGGTGCATATCAGCCTTATCCCGAAGGACTGTGGCAGACTTCTGACAGACTCTTTACCAACTCTTTGTGACTCATTACGGGCTGTGAATGAACAATAATTCACAGCCGTTGAAATAAAAAGAGGGTTTGGGGGACTAATCATGTGCTTTTTACTGTTTTAGGAAGCCTAGGTCAGAACATAAAGCAGTCGGTGTGAGATTAAATGGACTCCAGGAGATGGTAGAGAACAGTAAGGCCTGGAGGAATGTTGTCCATGGGGTTGCGATGGGTCGGACACAACTTTGCGACTAACAACAACATTACACATAAGAACTGCTACTATGATAATCTCATAGAATGTTCTGCTTTGTGGTTACAGAGTAACAGTTATTATTTGTGCTATGTTGTTTCTGATTGCTGGAATATGTTTGATATTCTTGTGCTAATTACACAACATATGTCTAGATAAACAAAGTGTGAATTCTTTTTCAGATAAATACATTAAATGGAAGGTGAAGCTTTCTTAATATACAAATGTTTACTGTTGTAAGTTTTGTATCATTAAACAGGGCTTACAATTTCTACTAATTGTTTTACTTACCTGTTTATATAAGAATTAGCTTCTCATCTGTGTGTTTGTGTCTGTGTCTAAATTTGTTTATAAAAATATAATCCTTTATAAAAATTATAGAGTTAATATTTTGCCTAACAAAATTGGACATACAGTAGGTAAATAGTTAATAAAAATAACTAAAATGTAATCTCTTATCAAAATGAAAATATAGTGCATCCTATAACATTTTATTAAAAGTGGAAGTTATAGGATTTGAGTTTGAAAATGTTTTAAGTACATTTCTTTAATCTGTTACTTTTTTTCTTCAGTAATTCCTTCAAATTTTTAACGTTCATTGAATGATCTGATTAGTAGCTTAGTTCAAACTAATCTAAATGTTTGACAATTTACTGAAAAAATTAATAAAAGCTAATATTTTATATTTTTAAATTTTCAGGTAAATTAGGATTTACACAGGAAAATAACACTATAGATTCTGGAGAACTTGATATAGGTCGAAGAGCAACACAAGATGTTCCACCTGGGATCTTCTGGCGGTCACAAGTCTTTATTGATCAACCACAGTTTCTAAAATTCAATATCTCCCTTCAGAAAGATGCTTTGATTGGAGTATATGGCCGAAAAGGTTTACCACCTTCACATACGCAAGTAAGAGTTGTTTTTAATGAAAGTAATATTCATAACTTCACATCTTTAGAAATGGTTATTTGGGGTTTCAAAATTTTATAGTTTATTTTTTATTATTTCATATATTGTGCCAAAGTCATAATATTGGCCCTTCTGAATCATAATTTTACAGCATATACTTATGCTTCTAAAAAGATCAGAACACCCAAACGTGAGCTCTCACACACACAAATATATACTTCCCTGGTTCATAGAAAAATAACATACATTTTTTCAGAAATCTTAAGATAAATTATATGATAAGATATAACTGCCACATTTTAATGATACTTTAATATGAAATAAACTTGATTACGTTTATAATTGTTTTTTAAATAAATATTTTAACAAAAAGCATTACTTATTTCTTAATAAAAATCAAAGGAACTTGAGATCAAATGTGCATTTTTATAAATAATATTTATATGTTATTCATTTCATCCTTCAAAAACCTTTATGATTGCATTTACTTTATTTTCATTTTCCTTTGCTATATTGCTGTAAGAAGTGATATTTTGCAGTTTTTGTGTATGTGTGTTTGTACCAATATTCTCAGATGTAGCTGAATGAGACTACCTCTTACATTTTGTGTCTGTGTCAGAACAATCTTAGTTGCACAGCTCTGTTTTCTCAGACATCACAAATAAGTCAGCCTGAAATAATTGATAGTGGCTGACCATTCAAAAATAGTCAATGGTAGTTTCGAGTTGGTATGACACATTCTTAGAATGTTGGTTTTACTGCAACAAGGCAGTCAATATGTTTATCTAAAGAAACTACAAAATAACAGATGACTTTGGTACTTTGAAACAAAAATGAATAAACTCTTAAGTCACTTGTCTAAAACTAACACGTATAAGGAGTTTGTAAAAATTATAATTTGCTGCAAATAGCAGCCAGTAGCACTAACTCTGCAACAAAGATTTCCAAATTTTATTTTAATAAGATAGTTCCAATGCTCATTGAATGCTTATAACTTAATACATGTTGTTATTTCCAGTGTTGCTGCCAAGATCTGGAAGAAAGTTATTATAATGAAATAAGGCAGATGAAAAACAGAAAGGAAAAATGTGTTAATATAGAATTTAGCAATGTATGCTGTTCACTGCTGCTTTTTGAATTTTTTAAAATAGCTATGTGACTGCTGAGTCAACAGGATTGTTGTTTTTTAGTACTCATTAATCAGGCTAGTGCTCCTTCACAATTACATATAAAGAGAAATAAAATAAACTATTATAAACAAATCCTGTAAATGATCTGCATCAGTCAGTCAGTCATTGAGTATTGAGACACAATGATTGTCATTACAAAGTTTCTCTTCTAAAGTCTGCTGCCTTGTTTTCACTTAAAAATCTGAACTATACAGATTATACAGGCAAAAAACAATGAGCAAAACCCAGAAATGACATTGACATAGTGAACTAAACTAACATTTGAACTAAACAATAGGAATCTTACTTTTGACAAACTGGGATATGAAGGGAGTAAGTAGACTGAGAAAGAATCCTTCTGTGCAGAAAACCTTAAGAAAAACTACTCAAAGAATAACTATTTTAAGCAAGGTAGTTGGCTTTAAAAGTTGCAATCCCTGAATAATGAGTTCTAGTGGTCAGTGGATTTATAATCCTTTTCCCTCTGATATCAGCAAAATGATAAATGATGGCTAATACCTTCCCTGATGCATTTAAGGCTTCTGCTTCAGTCATGACAAGCGCATAATAAACTGCAGCTTGCTGCCAGTTCTGAATAGGAAGCAAAATCTCAGGATGCTATTTGAGAGAGCAAGCAATCTCCCTTCATGGTCACCCATTGAGCTATCAGTAAACTGCCTGTAGCTCAGAGTTACTTGACACGTAACGCGTCTTTAAAGACAATTTATTTTCCATCACTCTGATGCTCATATAGAAAACTTCCGGTAAAATTACCCATCATGTTAATGGTATTTGAAACAAACATATATTAATGCTATTTAAAGGTAGATTCTAGTCTCCTTCAGATGTTTCTTTTT
This sequence comes from Pantherophis guttatus, assembly GCF_059756535.1. Taxonomy (NCBI): domain Eukaryota; kingdom Metazoa; phylum Chordata; class Lepidosauria; order Squamata; family Colubridae; genus Pantherophis; species Pantherophis guttatus. Next base: position 45,586,728 of record NC_142070.1, on the reverse strand, counting down.
ATTTATTTTTTTATTGTTTGTCTTTTTATTACTGTTGCTAGCCAGTCAGAGTTGTATACTACAAAATAGGTGGCCTTATAAATACCCAACGCAAAAATAAATACCCATACCATAAAAAGAATAAATTTTGCTATCTACCTTCACTTACCTGGTTAAAAGCAAGACCAAACTATACAATATTTGGAAGGGAAACATTTTTTCTAGCATACAGGTCTAAAATCATTTAAGATTTTACAGATTGAAATCAATTTCTTCTTAAAATCGCAGGGGCCAAATTTCAATGATATATCCTTCTTTTCCTTGAAACTTGATCAGACATGGAGACAAGAAATAAAATTACAATAATGCATATTGGTTTTAGAATAAGTAAGTGTACTGTTAATAAGCAAGGTGCAAGACATATCCTGAAAATGAAAGTACAATGCCTCTGAATTTGTTCTTTTAAATAAAACTTTATTCTTAATATTCCAATATTTGTTTTAATTTTCAATCACATCATTTAGATGAACATAGCCTACTCGTTATGTATAATATATAAATGTACTACATATATAAAATGTATAAATGTACCCAGTGCCAGTGAACTGTGCGCTTCTTGCCCATCCCTGATTTATATGGATGCATTATATTATTACACTGCTGTAAAAAATATCCAGGCAAAGTAATGCAATTTCACATTCTTAAGCTTTGAAAGGCTTCACCTCTTTTTTCACAATTTGCAGAAATATATTAATAATTAACAAAGAAATTTGGTTTAATTTTGTGTAATAATTTTGGAAAAGTTGATTTTGCATAAACGTTTGATAACCAATTTGTTTCTTTAAAAAAAAAAAGGTGCTTCTGACAGCAGTGTAATATTTAAACCGAAATAACAACTTTCTTATTTATATTTTTTTCTTGTGAAAAAGAATATATAGTAACCATGTTTTTGGCAATGGATTGTTCAATCTATTAATCCACAGCACCCATGTATTCTCTATTTTTATATTCTTAGTTGTGTCCAAATATTAAGATTGTTGTTTATCTTTAGCAAAATACAAATCAATATGATACACTTCAGCTATAAATATATGCTTTTTTAAATATCTCCAGGTTATTTTAAAAGATGCTACTCAAGTTGTGTGTTACACATTTTGTTAGCAATTAAAGCAAAATCGATTCAAGCCAACAAGTCTTGTTTCAATATATTTTTTAAATGATATACTTATTACTGAGAACAATATAACTATAGGTTTGAAAATTAATTACATAATGCATGTGATTCATTTTTTCCCTCTTGCAGTATGATTTTGTAGAACTTTTGGATGGGAGCCGATTGATTGCAAAGGAGCAGCGTAACCTTCTTGAGACAGAGAGAGCAGGCAGACAGACAAGATCTGTTAGCCTTCATGAAGCAGGGTTCATTCAGTATTTGGATGCTGGGATCTGGCACCTGGCTTTTTACAATGATGGAAAAAATGCAGAGCAAGTGTCTTTTAATACGATTGTTATAGGTAAGTAGAGTAATCACAATATTCTTTAAGAATTAATATTTTGAATATCTCAAAACTTCTAAACTTCAAATTTTCTAACATAACCTTTCTAACTATACATAATTATTAAACAAGAAATGCAATTCCATGTTAATTACAGACACAAGATATGAAATGTAGTAAAAAATGTGACATATAAAGCTTGTAAAATTTTATTCAAATGTGTTAGATTTTTATTTAAATATTTTTATTTATTCTCTTGAAGGCACACATACATTAGGTATATGATTTCTAAGGGTATGTTAATTTACTAACATTTATAGGTTATATAAAGAGGGATTTTTTGCTGCTTTATTTCAGTGCACTGATTGCTGCCTGTTAGAATTTTCTTCTTTTGGTAATTTCAGAGTCTGTGGTTGAATGCCCTCGAAATTGCCATGGAAACGGAGAATGTGTTTCAGGATCATGCCATTGTTTTGCTGGCTTTCTTGGCCCCGATTGTTCAAGAGGTATATAAACTGAATTCTTTCTTAAATAAGTTCAAATAAGAAGCAGAAAAAACAAGTAGTTACTAAGAAGCAAGAAAAAAAGATATTGAAGTACAACTTGTCAAGATGTACCTCTGCGTCTAAAGCTTGATTGAAAAGAATTATGTTAAGTTTTCTGTCATGTTTTATTTCACAGCAGCCTGCCCAGTATTGTGTAGTGGCAATGGGCAGTACTCCAAAGGACGTTGTTTATGCTATAGTGGTTGGAAGGGTACAGAGTGTGATGTGCCTACCACCCAGTGCATTGACCCTCAATGTGGAGGTCGTGGGATTTGTATTATGGGCTCTTGTGCCTGCAACTCTGGTTACAAAGGAGAAAACTGTGAAGAAGGTAAATAAGCAAATATTGATTTAGGATTGAACTATTATGCTAAACACTATATTCCACTACAGCGTATATTTGATCTAAACATAAGATAACATTAAGTAGATACCATGATGTTTTAATTTTAACAGAAACAAGTATTTCTGTGTGTTTCATTCATACATATAATCTTTCAAGCAGGTTAAATACAGAACTTAGAATATGTATTCTAGAATAGTAACTTTAATTGCTTTATTGATCTATAAATGTAAATTAATCTGTTTTAAGAGCACTGAAAGTAGAAAAAACTAAATTCTTGATAAAATACAGATTTTTTAAAAATATATTTTTTAATCTTGATTAACTGAACAACTGAAATGACTTAAGAGTATTAACACTACAGTTGTATAAACCTTGTGTTGTATCAAGTGAATAATTACAAAACTCTTTCTACTGGAGGGAAAAAAGTGTGGTCATTTTTGCTGAATTTATTTAGACAGAGAAAGCACAACTTTCCACTCTCAAATAAAATTGATTTTATTGATCAGCACACACAAAGTAATACAATTAAGTCTCTGGAATTAAATTTTCAGACCATTGACCCTACAAGTGTAACGTTTTATTGAGTCAAATTGCTAAATTAAATCTCATCATCTAAAGCACATTAAAGGGAATTAAGAAAGATAGAGCTGTGCAACTCATTTATTTCCTAAATAGGCTGTGGGTCAACCTGTAGCCTGCCTGCTTTTTTGGATCGGACAAATATATTTCTGGGTTGGATTAATTTCTCTTGTCTTTTTGCATTTCTTCTCTTCTTCTTCTTCTTCTTCTTCTTCTTCTTCTTCTTCTTCTTCTTCTTCTTCTTCTTCTTCTTCTTCTTCTTCTTTTTTTTGCCTACACATAGCCAAATTCTCCCTAACATCAGCAAAGAAGTATTGTGATACTTGGAAAAGGAAAGCAACAATTTTGTCTTTCCTCCATTTCATGGAGAATATTAATTTACACAGCAGACAAAATAAATGTTTAATGGAACATTTGTTATAAACAGTATAAATTAAATAACTGCATTGTTCTATTAATATTGAAAGATGATTAAAGAATAAGAAATGAATAAGAGGGTATTAAAAATAGTATGCCATAACTGAGGTCTAAAAGTAAAAACTGGTGTGTCCAAAACTGAAATTTAATCTTGTTAGAAAACTGAAGAAAAGTATAAATGGAAGGTGTAACAAATATTAATTCAGCATTTGGGAAATGTAAAAAGTAATTAAGGTTTTTTGATTATATGATAGATTATGAGTCAAAACAGATTCCTGTTCAGAATCAATTGTTCAAACTATTTACTAAGACTGTATTAGTATTATTCTTCTCATCCTTCCTATTACCTATCTCCTCCCACTTATGACTATAACCATGTTGCTTGTATCTTTACGATTTATATTGTTTTATTTGTTTCCTAATATGATTTGATTGCTTATTAGTAACCTATGACTATTACTAAGTGCTGTATCTTATGATTCTTCATGAATGTATTTTTTCTTTTTTTTTTCTTTTTATGTACACTGAGAGCATATGCACCAAAGACAAATTCCTTGTGTGTCCAATCACACTTGGCCAATAAATAATTCTATTCTATTCCTATTCTAGAATCATACCATGTAACTAGGCCTTTTGGTTTATTTCCAAAGTGACACAGCATTAGCACTGAGCTGACAGTATTTTCTATTTTTATATATTATATTGTATTTAACTTGTCTATAACACTTATTCATATATTTCCTTTGGCTGGAGAATTACTCATTGGGACATGTCACAAGTTGTCTAGTTTTCAGCATAATAGCTTTAAAGTGCCCTTTTCTTTAAATTCAAAATCAATATTGCAGAAACAAGGTTCTTTCTTTTGATGGTATCAAGCTCTTCAGGGCAAATTCAGCAAAAAAAGAACCACTTGGATTTCCAGAAATATCTTTATTACTAGTATGGAATTATAACAGAACTTGAAAGCCTACCAAAATAGTTCTCTACCTCAACCTATACATAGCATAATTAAGACAGAGTAAATTAGTCCTTTCTCACATTTTCCCCTCTCAGGAATCCTTTTGGTAACTGTCAGGCTCCTTTTTCCTTGTTCCCAGAGACTATTAGATATTTTATGAGAGGTAAACATTGTCTTCTCTGCTGCACCATCCAAGAACTCAGAAAATTGCCCAGTATGGGCTCAGAGCATCCTAAAATATTTGTGCTGTCTATCCAAGCAGTGAAAAAGGAACTGAGTGTTACACACTGTGATTCACTCTAATATCTGCTTCAGAGCCTTGCCATATTCGTCGCTTCAGTTGCAGTTGCTTATTGCAGAATTCAGTACTATGCAGTCTTAAGGCTGATTTAGAGTTCCCCACAACTACCTACAGTCATCATCACATGCCTATGCTGCAAAAGGGTTGATGGGTAAGCAGATGTTTCAAGATGTTTGAGTGGGCAGGAGCAACAGCAGAGAAGACCCTCCTGGACCCTGCCAGCCAGAATAATCAGTCTGACAGGACCTGCAGCATGCCTCCTCTGCCAGCACAAATGGTATGTGCCAATGCCAGTGGGGTGAGATGGTCCCTCAAGTAACCTGGACCCATGCCATGAAGGACTTTAAAGATGATTACCAACACCTTGAACTGCACCTAGAATAGAATAGAATTCTTTATTGGCCAAGTGTGATTGGACACACAATGAATTTATCTTTGGTGCATATGCTCTCAGTGTACATAAAAAGACAAGATACATTCATCAAGAATAAGGTACAAAACTTAATGATAGCCATAGGGTACAAATAAGCAATCTGGAAACAATATCAATATAAATCGTAAGGATACAAGCAACAAAATTACAGACAAACAGTCATAAGTGGAAGGAGATGGGTGATAGGAACAATGAGAAGACTAATAGTACTAGTAATGCAGCCTTAGTGAATAGTTTGACAGTGTTGAGGGAATTATTTGTTTAGCAGAGTGATGGCGTTCAGGAAAAAACTGTTCTTGTGTGAAGCAGTTCACCTGGTAACCAATGCAACTCATGGAGCAGTGATGTTACAGGGGCCATTCTTGGGCCCACCAAAACTACCCGTGCTGCTGCACTCTATACCTGCTGAAGCTTCTGAATGTACTTCAAGGGTAGACCATGTAGAGCAAATTACAATAGTCCAATCATTTAGCAACTAGCCAAAGATACGACAGTGTAATCCCTCAGACACATGATCACAATTACAGACACGAAGCAGGTACACAATAGGAAATACATATCTAAAGCAGTATATTTAGTTTCAAACCAGTAAGCACAATCATGCTCAATTTGGTTTGGCACTGATTTTAGGTACTAAAATTTTAGTTGCTAAACAAGGACTACATGCACTGACCAATTTTTAATTCCAAAATAAATATGTTCTTTACTAATCTGACTTTGTATCACTCTATGCAGGGAGGGTTTTTCAAGCCTTTCTTTCTTTACATCCATTTTCTTTCTTAAATTTATTCCTCCTGAGCCTTTCCATCACCGAAGAATTATTCAACTGGAAGATGCTTTCTCTCTGTAGATGAGTTTTAGCACAAAAGACAAATAGAATCAGCTACTATGTAAATTGTACTTCACTCTTTAGGCACAGATTTTGCAGATATCAGGAAATTAAGCATATAATGGGGACATGAAAGAGAATTAGGGAAGACAAGTTTAATATGATACTAAGTTACCAACTGTTTCTGTTTTAGTTATTTAAAGATTTTATATATTGACCATCTTGCCTATGTATCTCTCTGTCCTGTTACCTATTCAATGACAGAGACACATCTGTCTTTTTCCAAGCCTCCTATTATTAGAACATATAGCTTTGCATTATGTTATCCTGATGTTATCTCTGAGGATGAGTTTGGGTTCCCTCTTTTCATTTTTCAGTACCTAATAAGATTCATGATTCATTTTTTTAGTCTATTCATGTCTAATATGAGGAATAGAGCCTGGCAAAAAATAGTGAAACTTATAGATGCCAAACTTTTTTTTCCCCAGCTGATTGTTTAGATCCAGTCTGTTCAAATCATGGTGTATGTATCCACGGAGAGTGTCATTGTAATCCGGGTTGGGGTGGTAACAACTGTGAAATACTGAAGACAATGTGTCCGGACCAGTGTTCTGGCCATGGCACGTATCTACAAGAAAGTGGCACTTGTAATTGTGATCCTAATTGGACTGGCCCTGATTGCTCTAATGGTAAGAATTTTGGAGAAATTATTTTGTGCTAATAATATTAAAAACTTCCAAAATTCTATAGTGCTGATTTGATTAATTTATAAATTCCACTAAAGCATACAATTTATGTAAATATTGGCAAGACTAAAAAGAAAGTTTTTATTTTCCATAAACACAATTTCTTGTATCAACAACTACAGTTAACTTATTTACAGTTAGCATTAGTTCTTAGTTTTAACTTGTAATATACTATCTGTAGTATCCCCATTTCAGATCCTCTGAAAATTGCTCGGAATACAGCTGCCAAAATAGTATTGTATCAATGGCCAAACGTTTAAAATATTTAGCTATTACAGTACTTCGTAAATATGCTAAATCATCAATAGCATCAATAGAATTGATGTTATACTGTACACTTAAATATTTTCTAATATGAACTAACTATCTTAACATAAGCTACTCTCCTTGTCAATGCCATCAACTAAAGTCAATGTACAGGAACTGAACATGAAGAAAATTTGCTAGGTTCCCTTTCATATGATAAAATTGGCAGAAATGCAAACAAAAACCTAATTCTGTGTATTTCAAAGACAATTTGAGCTATGTTCTGGCTTTCAGAAAATATATGGGAAGAGAGGAGATATGAATATATGTTTTGACAAATGCTTTGTTTCGGAAAGTTCTGTAAGAAAATAGTAAGCACAGAAGGCACCATATAATCTTGATCCAACTTTCCATGTATATGTTCATCAGTTCCACTCCACATGATCAGATCACCTTCATTCAGATCTATTATATCCTTTCCCTTTTTTCTTAGTGTCACAAATACATACTGTATCTATTTTCCTTTCATTGATAGTGACTTGTTAATTTATGCTCTTTAAAATTTTATACTCATGACATTCCAAGTCAAAATTTTCCATATCCCATAGTCATTATCAGATGGGTCAGTAAGTATTGATCTTTATTTATTTATTTATTTATTAAATTTTGCCACCTGTCATGACTTAGATTTATCAAGGATTTTGCATTGTTTTTTAGAAAGATAAAAAATGGTTTAGGTTACCAGTCTTAGTCATATCCATTTCACATGAAGCATTCCCTGTTAACAATAATTACACAATACATACTTGTTATAATGTATTTTTGCCTCAAATTTAATCAAAGCTCAGTTTAATCCCAGACATTCTTAATCTAAAAATTAACTTGGAAACCAGTATACATTTGCTCATATTTCATCAACTAGAAAATTAAACTACTTTTAAAATTAATTGAATGTTGCAAATAACTTTTCAAAAATATTAAGAATTATGTTATTTGAAATTATTTCCATCCAATCAAATGAAGATGTTTCAGTTTAGAAAAATTGTTAACATCCCAAAGGAGAAAAGTATAAGCTGTTTTGTTCCCTTTTCCTTGGTGGTTGTCCATTAATTAGCTCTCCAATTCCAGTTTTTCTAAATTAACCCTAATTAATAAGCTCATTACAAAGACTGGCACACCTTGCTTTAAAGCAGATCTGCTAAAAGCTGATAAACACCTTCTCTTTAATGAAAAATTGATTAGACTGAGGAGAAAAGGCAAGTCTTTGGAAAACGAGGGTATTCTAAAGTTAATCTATCCAAACATCTTATAACAAACAAACAAAAAAAAATCCAATTCATAACATAAAACATAATAGGAGGAAAGCTTTGCAGGTCAATATTCATTCTGACACATATACTGTCAACATACTTAATTGTATATTTGATGTTCTACAGTGCTTTGAAATAGATAAAGTAGTCAAGGTGAATGAATCTTTTTCAGACTTTTATGTTTTTACACCTCAATATCTATCACAAATAATTTCATTTTAGGATTGGTGTCCTGGTTTATAAACCGGAAATTGTTCCAGGAGACTTCAACTGTGTCTTTCAGTTATGTTAGATTGTATTTTTCATGAAAACAAAAGAAAAAGAAAAAACCAAGTATTTTTTTTATGTTTTACAGAGTATAATATAATTATGTACCCTTTATTGTTAAAGCAGTTAGTTGTATTTTCGTGTTTCATAATGAAATTTAAGTTAATCATCCCTGCATAGCCTTCTCTTCTGTCACTTAAGACATAAAACTGTTAGTGCTCAAAAGCAAATTTCCAAATAACAAACATTTTTCATACTCAGTATAAAGGTCATTAACATTGTACAACTAAGACTTCATTGTTCAAAATGGTTCTATTGATCAGTAATTGTAATAAGGCCTAAAATAAATGGAATTTCAGTATACAAAAATGGCAAGAAAAACCACAACTTATAACTATAATCAAGAAAAAGGTTGCTGTATGGATATACCTTTCATGCCAATCTCAAATATTCACCCCGCATAGAAAAAAATTTCTTGCCACAATGATACAGTACAGAATGTTAGCATTTTTTTAATGATAAAGAAGATAAATCTCTGAAACATTATTTTGCTACTTGTATATTGCCTATACAAAGCCTTCGTACTTAACATTTTTGAGATTATAAATACCACACATTTATTTAAAAAAATGCAACCACTGCTCTTTTTAAAAATAACATGAGTGTCAGAAACCCACCTCATTTTAAGAAAAACGTCTATGTGGAATTTACCACTGATAATGTTACTTAACTCTCAAAAGTGCCTGAATTAACTGAATTTAAGCAAAAGATATGTATGATTCTAAAATCTGATGAATTCACATTGTATAGTATTTAAAGTAAAATATTCATTGTAGTGTTTTAACTTCTAAGTTTTTTAAAAACATATCTTTGTATTACAATCCTGTTTTTCAGAACATGTAACACTGTTTACCGAAAATAATCTACAAAGACTCATAAATTTACACAAGTGTATAATTTCAGAGTACTCCTAAGCAATATGTAATTTTAAAAAAACTATTGCTGAGCACATTGTAAGCCGCCCTGAGTCTTCGGAGAAGGGCGGCATATAAATCAAAATAAAAAAAAAAAAAAAATGGTCACATATTGAAAGAACTCTAAGCTAAGTGAAAAAATCAGTAGAGAGATATTACTAGATCTGCTGAATAAATAATCAAGTATTAGGAAAGATATAACACCTGAATCATGTGAAATAAATTGCTTGATTTAATTTTCAAAGAGTTCATATAGCTGGATTTTGGAATTTAACTAATTACTGTGCTCTTTTTCCTTCTGCCTTTTTCCTTCTCTTTTCATCTACCACATTATTTATTCCTGTCTCAGAAATCTGCTCTGTTGACTGTGGTGCTCACGGTGTCTGCATGGGTGGAACATGTCGATGTGAAGAAGGTTGGGCTGGAGCATCTTGCAATCAAAGAGCATGCCATCCTCGGTGTGCTGAACATGGAACTTGTAAAGATGGGAAATGTGAATGCAACCAAGGCTGGAATGGCGAGCACTGCACAATTGGTATGTTAGCAGAGACTTCTTAGTACTGAACTTAAAAAGTATGAGTTTCTCTGAAATCGAATATTGTTTGTTGAAGCTTATTTCTTCAACATAATATTTTCACTTACATCTTTGTAAAGATTTTTTTTAATAAAAAAGAAAGCAAGCATATAATGTAAATAGCCTTTGTAAATATTTTGTCACAGAAAGGAAGGACAAGAATTTCATTTTACATTTACTAAATTTTCTGTTTAGATTCAGAAGATAATATTAGAGAAAATTTGCTTTTACTGCTTGGACTCTTAAATCTCTAGCTAAATGAGTTAATATTCACTGGCTTTTTCTAATTTTAGGCAATAATAGAATACCTAATGTTAATGTTATAAAACGAAAAGGAAAAGAAACAATACTATATAAAAGGAAATATGAAACTTGGCTGCAAAATAGCCTAGCAGTCTGATATTGTTTTTGTTATGTTTTGTTAGCTAGCATAATGAATTATGTAGGAATTTCATACAGCTTTCTATTTCAGTACCAAAAAATTGAAAATGTGCTGCCTTTCCCTACTTTCATTTATAGCTTTGTTTAGGAATAGATATGTGTTTTACATCCTGAAATAAAAGAAAGTTGCCTTTGATTAGTAACATAATATAAAAAGTACTCTTCCCTAGAATTCATTTAATATTCCTTTCTAAAAACTAGTCTGTGCCTAAATAAAACTTTCATCTCTGATCTGTCATTAACCATCATATTATAAAACATCAGTGAAAAAAATACCACAGCGATTCTTCACATTTTCTCCATATGTCTTTCTCTTATAAATCTATGTGACATAGATTATAATGTTCAGTTACAAATTAGACTTTTTTTCTGTAGTCCTCACTAACTTTAGTAGCACACTGCTGGTTTGTTTAATGGATTATCTGCTCTTGTACAATTTTTTCCAATGCCTTTGACAGAATACACTTTAAAAGTAGCCTTATAATTTTCATATGTATATTCCATGTGCGTGTAATTATTGTACTGCTGCTTTTGCAACACAACAACAAAAGTTTTGGATAATAAAATAATTATTATAATGTTGTAAATAGCACAGTAGCTTGGCTTGGGCTTCTGTTATTTGCATAAATTACCTAGTATGGCAATAGTATATGACTAGTGCGTCTCCATTTCTATAAGCCTATAATTCTCAAAATTATATCAAAATCAGCTAGTTAATTGTGGGTTATAAATTCTGCAAAATGTAGCGATATTCACACAAAATATATTATGTTTTGGATATTTCAGATACAATTTTATTTTTTAAAATACATGTTTTGTGATTTAATATCTTCAGTGCACCTGTGCTGCTGTGTATATATTGGTAGCAATCACATAAAATAAAGAATTTATAAAAAGTAAACACAGAATCAATTGGATACAAAATATATCCGCTAAAAAAAGGAACCATTTGGATAAGTATGGTAGTACACATAGAGAAAGATAAAATTGCACAGAATAAAATACTAGTAAGACAAAAAATAGTATCTGACTCTTAAAATTTTCACTAAATCTGCATAATCATTGGCATTGGCATCCTTCAGTCTCAAGAGACTATGGTATCATGCTCTGGAAAGAGGTCCTAAAACAGCATTAGTGTGACTAAAAAGGCCAATTCGAGAGTGGCAATCCCTCCCACTCTGAGGGCAGATACATTCTGTGCCCTGCCCAACCCCCAGATTTCGCTGGTTCCGGGACAGTCCCAGAACCAGCAAATCTGCATAAAGTAACCTGGGAATTGTTGTATTGTATTTTATTTCTGATAAAGGCTGGTAAAATTGATAATTATAACCTAAACAAAAACAAATGATATATTTCTGCAATATGCAATTAGAGACACTTCATAAACCAAATAATAGAGTGCACCAAATATAATGCATGCATCAGTGGAACTTGGGTGCACTGACTACAAGGTACTACAGTCATAGTGGCTGGCAAAGTATAAGACTGTAATTTCTGCCCAGACTTCAAATGCATCAGTTTATTTTAATACTGTTTAACAGCTAATTCCCAGCTGTTAGCATTTCATTTTCAATTTTTTAAACCGAATGGCTACCAAACATACTAGGAAGCTTAGTGCAGAATAGAGGCATGCTGACTGGCATTCCTGCATTTTTTTTCTGAACAAAGCATGTCTTTGTGATCAGTAATGATCTTGCTTCCCAATGCAATAAAGAACTGGAATGAAAACAAATAGCTGCTCTTTTGTAGTTTAAAGGAATTAGGATTTCCCTATGGCCAGATTACCATTTGAATTGCCTGCATATACATGAAAATCAGTGTAGCTCAATAAACAACTTGATGTTTAAAGCACTATTAGTGGAGAACACCTCAAAGGACTACCTTTCCTTAAATTGGAGACATGGGATTTGGGGGGCTTGGTAATATGTGGCATCCTGCATACAAACAGAGCATCTAATTGAAAATGAGGCAGAAAGGAAATTAAACATTAAACATTAAAAAGAAATAGAAGTTCTCACTTTGTACCGCAATTTGCAGTCTAGTAGTACAATATGTATTGTTGCATTGTGCATGGTTAAAGCTTTCACACAAATTAATACAATCATGGAGCAATCGTGCTTCTTTTCCAACATTGGGAACATGCTTACCCATTGTTCAATGAAACAATGCTGTTTATTTTTTCAAAAGGATAGCTATTCGTGTGGGAGATGAAGCAGGGTGAAGAAAAGAGGAACAGAATGGCACCATATTCTTATGTGCTAAGTTTGGTGCATCGGTTGAGACAGCAGCAGATCATAAGGCACTGGTGATGGTGACAATACAAGGACATTATTACTGTTGCAATTGTATTCATGAATCCTTTCTTTGAACTGTTGTGCCCTTTCAAGCTTACTTTCAAATACCTATTATGCAAAAGTCTAGGCCTGACCCACATATAAGATATAATTGAACAAATGGTGCATATTTGTTACCCATTGTTTCAGAGTATAAAAATCAACATGCATTTTAAAGAATTGTACTGTATTTAGTGAGGTGTTAAGAGACACATACAATAAACAATAAGGCTTTGGCAACAAAAGAGGACTTTCTAGTCATGAAACACAATTCATTTGTTTGTGATATTTACATGCTCAATGCATTGCCTTATTTTAGGGATGCTACATTTTTCAGATTCTGTAGGAATCCGCAATCTGCATATGTGCAGGGATTTTCCTGTCTTGGATGGCAAACCTCAGATAAGGAAGGTTACTTGCACGTAAGCACCAGGAAATTACATTAGAAGATAAGACCCTAATTCTGTAAACAAGAGGAACAGGGGGAGAGGAAGTGGGATGTGTGTTAGATTTTAATTATAGCCAAATATTAGAAATGCTTAAGCTAGCAGTAATGGTTAACCAAAGACTCTAGTTACCTGGAAGATTCTGTAGCCAATGAGATGCTGCCAAGTACACTGTAACTTGAAAGTAACAAACTATATAATGTCACTATGTAAGACAATAAAGTTCCCCACATACATCCTCAACCTTTGTGTGTATGTGGTCTCTACAAGATTCTAACATAATGAAGGCCTAAATAGATGATCTCCATATTTCTTCTACTAATTGTCCAGAAAAAAAGGTTTTTTCTGTATTTTACCTACATATGGAAACGATTAGCTATAGTTTTGAGCAAACTATACCCATTTTTATACATCAGTTTCACACCTCATTCAAGTTTAAGAATACATTAAGGAATCTACAATTGTGTAATAATAGTCTTCTTTATTTCTATTTCTATTATGATCGTATTTTTTCAATTCTGTTTTAGATTTGGAAATAGATATAATATAAACTTAATATCTGAAATTATTAAGTGAGAGAGCAGTGGAGTCCAGCCCACCGACTCTGAGGTCCATCTTGCTCCAATACCTTAGACTATTCATCAAACTCCTGACCAGACTTTCCACCTCTCATCTATGTATGGCTTATACCTCAGCAGACCTGCTTGCGCTGCGAGATGCCCCCCTCTCGCGGCGATGGCCTTCCATGTTATCAAAGGCCTACCTTAAGGAGGGGTTTTGGAGCCCTGAGAGGTGGCATGTTTCAAAGCGGGGATTAAGGGGTTTTTTAATTAGGGTTTTTAATAATTTTTTAAGGGGAACCGGGAGGACGACCAAAGGGGATGGGGGGGGTAATCCACCAAGGTCAGAGCCGAGCCCGGCACGGGGTAACGGTTTGGAGGACACTGGACGAGGGAATGGGGAGGGGGCGGAGGGCTATCCCAATGAGGGAAATACCATCAGCACGGTGGTTGGGAGGGGCAGATATGGCGGGAGCAGGGGGCCACATCATGTGTTGGGGACGCGCACTTGCTGTTTGAGAGCAATTGCGCGCCCCGGCCCTCAAAGCTCCCCTCGGATACTAGGTGGCTTGGATACTCAGGACCTGGGCCTGTGGACCTGGCTGGTATTACGGAGACCTGGTTGGGACCGGAGGGAGGAGTCCCTCTGGTCGAGATGTGCCCACCAGGTTTCAGAGCATTCCATCAGCCGAGAGCCCAGGGGAGGGGAGGGGGGGTGGCGGTTATTATTAAAGAAGGTCTTGGTCCGAGGGAGACCACTGTGCCTCAGACTGCCGGATGTGAGTCCCTCTTCGTGAGATGGGGTCATGGGGTTCAGATGGGCTTGCTGCTTGCGTACCTGGCTCCCTGCCGCGTGGCAGCAGCCCTGCCTGAGCTACTCGACGTGATAGCCACGGTGGCAGTTGATACACCCAGGCTTATGATCATGGGTGATTTCAACTTGCCATCCGTTGGTGAAACGTCTGGGATGGCTCGGGAGTTCATGGCTTCCATGACGGCCATGGACCTGACCCAGTTAGTTCATGGCCCCACTCACGGGGGGGGGACACACTCTAGACTTGATTTTTGTCTCTGGCCAGTGGTTGAGTGATCTTGTTATAGGGGATATAGACATGGAACCCTTGTCATGGTCAGATCACTCACTCCTTCGTCTGGACCTTCGTACCGCTACACCCCGCTGCAGGGAGGCGGTCCCAATTAGATGGGTCCGCCCCAGGCGCCTGATGGATCCTGATAGGTTCCAGACGGAGCTTGGGCCAATTCCTGATGATCTGGCACACAACTCGGCCGAGGACCTGGTAGCTGCCTGGGATCGGGCGGCTGGTGGGGCCTTGGATCGAGTCGTGCCTTTGCGGCCTCTGACCCGCTGTCGATCCCTCGCGGCTCCTTGGTTCACCGAGGAGCTGAGGGAGATGAAATGCCGGAAAAGACGCCTAGAGAGCGGTTGGAGGGCCAGTCGCGCTGAATCTGACCGAACACTGGTAAGGTCGCATATTAAGACCTACCTAGTGGCGATAAAGACGGCAAAGTGTAATTACTTTTCCGCCTCTATTGCGTCATCAGGGAATCGTCCGGCAGCCCTGTTCAGGGTAACCCGCTCCCTGCTCCATCTGGGAGCGCGGGAGGATCCCTTGGAAGGCAGGGCGGAGGATTTCGGACAATACCTGTATGACAAAATCACTCAGATCCGGGGGGACTTGGACTCTGACTGGGTAGATCAGGGCAGGGTGACGAGGAATAGTCTTGAGAATGTTATCTGGGAGGAGTTTGATGCTGTGACTCCCGATGATGTGGACAGGATTTTGGGGAGACTTAGTGCGGCCACATGTTTACTGGACCTGTGTCCCTCCTGGTTGGTACTGGCCTCCCGGGAGGTTACACGAGGCTGGCTCCAGGGTGTTATCAACGCTTCATTGAGTGAGGGTTACTTCCCCGCGGCCTTGAAAGAGGCGGTGGTGAGGCCTCTCCTCAAGAAGCCGTCCCTGGATCCGGCAATATTGGCCAACTATCGTCCTGTCTCCAACCTTCGCTTTCTGGCGAAGGTTGTTGAGAGTGTGGTCGCGCGACAGTTTCCGCAATTCCTGGAGGAAACATCCTATCTGGATCCGTTCCAGTCTGGTTTCAGGCCTGAGCACAGCACGGAAACGGCATTGGTTGCGTTGGTTGATGATCTCTGGAGGGCTAGGGACAGGGGTTGCTCCTCTGTTCTGGTCCTGTTAGACCTCTCAGCGGCTTTTGATACCATCGACCATGGTATCATGCTGCACCGGTTGGAAGAGTTGGGGATGGGGGGCACCGTGTTACGGTGGTTCTCCTCCTTTCTCTCCGACCGGTCGCAGTTCATGTTGACAGGGGGGCAGAAGTCGACCTCGAGGCCTCTTATATGTGGAGTGCCTCAGGGGTCGGTCCTCTCGCCCCTCCTGTTCAACATTTATGTGAAGCCGCTGGGCGAGATCATCCGTGGCTTTGGGGTGAGATACCATCAGTACGCTGATGATACTCAGCTGTACATCTCCACCCCAGGCCACCCCAATGATGCCCTTGAAGTGATGTCCCAGTGCCTGGAGGCTGTACGGATCTGGATGGGGAGGAACAGGCTCAGGCTCAACCCTTCCAAGACTGAGTGGCTGTGGTTCCCGGCATCCCAATATAGTCAGTTGACTCCATCACTGACTATTGGGGGCGAGTCTTTGGCCCCCACAGAGAGGGCTCGCAATCTGGAGGAACATCTGACGGCTGTAACCAGGGGGACCTTTTATCAGGTTCGCCTGATCCGCCAGTTGCGGCCCTTTCTTGATCGGGATTCCCTGTGCACAGTCACTCATGCCCTCGTGACCTCTCGCCTTGATTACTGTAACGCTCTCTACATGGGGCTCCCCTTGAAGAGCACCCGGAGGCTCCAACTGGTCCAGAACGCAGCAGCACGGGTAGTGACGGGAGCAGCATGGCGCTCCCATGTAACACCACTCCTGCGCGAGCTGCACTGGCTCCCAGTGGTCTTCTGGGTGCGCTTCAAGGTGTTGGTTTAAAGCGCTCCATGGCATAGGGCCTAGCTATCTCCGAGACCGCCTGCTGCCACCGACGACCTCCCATCGACCCGTGCGCTCCCACAGAGAGGGCCTCCTCGGGGTGCCATCAGCCAAACAATGCAGGCTGGTGACCCCCAGGGGGAGGGCCTTCTCTGTGGGGGCTCCCACCCTCTGGAATCAGTTGCCCCCTGAGATAAGGAGAATCCATGACCTCAGTGCCTTCCGCCGTGCCCTTAAAACCTTCCTTTTCCAACAAGCCGGGCTGGCCTAATTCTTTTTAAATGTTTTTAATTGTTTGGTTTATTGTTTTAATTAATGGGGCCAAATTTATATATATATTTTTAACTGTATTTTAATATTTGTATTTGATGTTTTTATTTGGCTGTTCACCGCCCTGAGTCCTCAGGGAGAAGGGCGGTATACAAATTCAAAAATAAATAAATAAATAAATAAATTTAAATTTGGCTATATCAGATGTACATCAGAAGCATTAAGGGTATTCATGAGGCAATTTTTGTTTTAAAATAAATTGTTTAGTAGGATAAAATATCATAGCAATCTTGCTAGTGTTTTTGTTGTTTATTAATATATATCTTCAACTGTGAAATAGTTCCATTTAAAAAGTTAAAAACAAGCAAGATAAATGCTTGTGGCTTAAATATAAACAAATTTAAGCATGAGGAATTTCAGTGTTTTAGTGGTATTTTCAATTTAAAACATAGCCGCACCTTTTTCCCCCAAAAAAGAGGGTGAAAATCTGGGTGCGTTTTATGCTCCGAATGTAGCCCCGCCCAGCTTCTCAAACGGAAGTTTCAGAGGCTGAAAAAAGCATCAGAAACGAAGCTTCAGAAAAGAAGCCCCCAAACAGAGCTTCAGAGGCTTTTTTTCTAAAGCTCTGTTTCGGAGGCTTTCAGAGACAAGAAAAAAAGTTTTTTTCTGAAACAGAGTTTCAGAAGTTTCAGAGGCAGAAAAAACAACAAAAAAAAGGAAGGCAAAGCACTCACAACCAAGGAATCTGTTGCTAAAATTCACCTCTCGGAACAGCTGATTGGGGGTATTCCGGGAGGCTGATCCACCTGCCAATCAGCTTTTTTCTTATTTTCCTCCCCAAAAACTAAGGTGCATCTTATACTCTGGTGCGTCTTATACTCCAAAAAATACTTGCAATGTTCAGATAGTCCTTGACTTACGAACACAATTAAGCCCAATATTTCTGTTGCTAAGTGAAATATTTCTTAAGTGAATTTTACATTTCTTGCCACAGTTGTTAAGTGAATCACTGTGGTTGTTACGTTAGTAACATGATTGTTAAGTGAATCAGGCTTCCCCATTGACTTTGCTAATCAGAAGATCACAAAAGGTTATCACATGATGCTGGAACACTTATAATCATCATAAATACATGCCAGTTGCCAAGTGTCCAAATTTTGTTCACGTGACCATGGGGATGCTGCAAATATTGGAAGTGTGAAAAATGGTAATAAGTCACTTTGTTCAGTGCCGCTGTAACTTCAAACGGTCACTAAATGAACTGTTGTAAGTCATGGACTTCCTGTAATCACTTAAGTCCTACATTATGGTTTAACTGTTAATTGCAGAAATTTTGTTCTGATTTATTTATTTATTTATTTATGAAGATTGAGCATTTGTATTATTTTAAGTGGCTAAAAGTGTGGGTGTGGGTGTGCATGGCACGCGTGGGTGGGTGTGCATTTGAAATTAATTTTTTATACAAATTGTAATTGTCTTAAATTATTATTATTATTCCAATAAGAAGGCTAAGCTGAGTGGATTGATTTGGTTTTCCTTAAGCTTATTTCTGAATATTTTCTCAACTAGGACACACAATGAAGCTAATTAGTCTGAGTAATATAAACGGCCTGGAAAAATAGGAAGAAGGAATAGATAACGGGGTAGAAGGGGGTATTTCAAGATTATGGCTGCTAGCGCAGTTTTTTGGGAAAAACTGCAATAAGTAGCAATGTATAGCACTAAATGTTAGAAACAAAAATTAAGATTTTGAAGAGTCCTAGAACTGATTTCTTAGGCAGTCTGTTGTTCTTTTACTCTTACCTTAACCTTGCTAGGTGAATTTTTGAACATTTGTTATTTTTCAATTTTTCCTTACACATTCATATATAAATAGAAAATGAGCCCAAATTTACAAATATGTTAGTTGTCTTCTGCCATGATGGATTAAAAAGGCACAAAAATAGATTTGTTATCCTCTTCTATATTAATAAGGAGCAGTTAAGAAATAAAGCAAACATTTCAATTTATATGATTCTTGACACAACTACTTTTTGAAATTCCAAGAATAATAGTGTGATTACCAGTTACAAACTGACAATATAAAACTTTACACAAACGGTAAGAAAACAGTTCTTGAGATTGAAAATTGCAGGCATGCTGTGAGTATGTTAGTACAAGGAAATTGATATATATGAAAAGACAGAATGTTCAAAAATACAGCTGGTCTTGCATTCTACAAGGTATGCAAGAAAAAAATGCAATCTATTACAATTGTAGGTTCAAATTCAGAATTATTCTTACTGCTGCAGAATTACAAAATGATGAGTAGGCATTTTGTAGGAAGAAATAAAGAACTGTCAGCATGGAACTTGGACTACCTCATAAAAGGACAGTATTTTTATAATAAAAAAGAAGATCTGGGTAAATAGAAACATAATCTGTGAAATTTGAAAATACTAGGTATTGCATAAGAAACAAGATATTGTATGAACTGAATTCATAGTAGTATAATGTTAGTAATTACAATTAAGGGAAACAAATTGTCTCAATGCCAATTTACATTCAGGTTATGAGATAGTTTAACTGAACTGAACATAAAATATGAGTGCAATCATATTATGGTAGGCAGTCTTCTAATTAATGATTTAACATGCACACAAATTACGGCAGAAGGTCATATTCATAGAAGCTACTCTATTTGAATTACATTCTTCATTTATACTCCTACTCCATGTTATTTTGGAAAAAAAAACTTATTTTCCTTTGTCATTATGTTCATACGGCAACTTTTGATATTGAATGGTATTGTGATAAAACAACTATCTTTTTATATAATACTAAAATAATTAACATATACAACTATGTTAACAATATAATTTAATATAAAAAGTAAGGGGAAAAGTAGAGAAATGGCCTGGAAAAATGTATAGACTAATTTAGCATTTAAGGAAATCCTTGCTGCAAATTAAGTGTAGGTTTATTTTTCCAATGTTAGAGACAATAATTCTGTTAGCCATCCTCTAAATGTTAATATCCACAATTATTTATATTTGATAAACTCCATATATTATTGGATTGATCACCAAGAAGAACATATGTATCTTTAATGAACAATTATCAATTATAAAGTCATATTAACAATCCTACATATTGCAGCCCAAAATATACTATGACAATAATATGACCATAACTCGTTAATATTTCAATTTCTGAACTGCAGAGTAATTGCAACCAACTTTTATTGAACCTTTTCCATTTGTTTTTCAATTTGAATTGTGCAGCTTACAGTGCATTCTGAAAGTATTCAGACCCCCATCATTTTTGTCAATTTTGTTACACTGTAGCCTGATTCTACAGTTGTTGAAATTCATTTTTTTCTCATTAATCTACACTCGGTTCCCCATAATGACAAAGAATTTTAGAAATGTTTGTAAATTTATTAAAAATAAAAAACTGAAATATCATATTGGCATAAGCATTCAGACCCTTTGCAACAACACTTGAAATTTAGTTCAGGTGCCTCTCATTCCTCTTGATTATTGCTGATATGTTCCTACACCTTGATTGGAGTCCATTTGTGATAAATTAAATTGATTGGACATAATTTGGAAAGGCACACACCTCTATAGAAGGCCTCACAGCTGACAATGCATACTATAGCAGAGCAAAGGCCATGAGGTCAAGGGAACTGTCTGCAGAGCTCAAAGACAGGATTATTGCAAGGCTGGAATAATCTGGAAAGGGCTACAATAAAATTTCTGCTGCACTGAAGATTCCTAAGAAGACAGTGGCCTCAATAATTTTCACATGGAAGAAGTTTGGCACAACTATGATTCTTCCAAGAGCTGGTTGTCCAATTAGGGGAGCAATCAGGGGAGAAGGACCTTAGTAAGAGAGTAAGAGAAGTGGACTCCAATCAATATGTAGGAACATGTCGGCAACGATCCAGAGAAATGGGAGGCACAAGAGATTAATGAGAAACAAAATGAATTTCAATATCTGTAGATATTGCAGGCTGCAGCATAGCAAAATTGACAAAAGTGAAGAGGGTCTGAATGCACTGTATATGTTATAATAAATGTGGAAAGAATTCTGAAGAGATTTATCTTGATCTGATTTTTTTTTATGTGTCAAAAATCTGGCATTTTAACAGGTGTGTAGACTTTCTACATCCATGGATATTGTTGTTATATAATAGCAGTAGACAAATATTTCAATCTGTGTTTAAGGATTGTTTTATTTAAATGCTAAATCACTGAACTCATTTGAGCTATGGTATTCCAGTTTCATGAATTTATGCAATTGACAATATATCAGTACAAAACTGGAAATTCATATCTGCATTTTAATTATAACAAGTAAAATAAATAAAAAATAGCACTTTTCTAAATCTGGATTGATTTCAAATATATTGGATGGCATAAGTTGCTCTGCAGCAGCAAAATTCCCTTAAGGTTTCTTTATGACTTAATTTGTGTAATAGAGTACATTTGCAACAGTATTCTAATAAATTATCACTTTGGCAGTTTGTTATTGAAACATCACACAGCTCTACCATCAGGTCACTGTATTTTTCAGTACCATATGTTAATGGAGACTCTCAGTCATCCACATCATGGTTGTTCCAAAGGTGCTTTTTTAAGAGACATCTTTGGGACAACCATGACGTGGATGACTGAGAGTACATTGCTTTTTAAAGAGGCAACTGGACTTCCGTTATTGTTTTTTCTTGAAGATGTTTTGCTTCTCATCCAAGAAGTTTCTCCAGTTGTGACTAAATGGTGGGGAATAGAAGGGAATAGAGTAGAATATTCCTTGCAGACAACTGGTCATTAGCACTCTTTCAGAGAGTAGGAGAGAAGCTCAGGATGATTTTCAACTAAAACAACATACATGCACATTTTAAACCCAAGAATACACTGAGGCAGAAGCTTGTCCACATCAAGGATAAAACATCCAGACACAAACTGAGCAATGTGATATAATGCAGTACAATGCAATAAGAAGTGCAGATCTGTGTATTGGATAAACAAAACAACCACTTCACAAGCAAATAACACAACATAGGAGAACAAGCCCATCAGGACAACATTCAGCAGTCCATCTGCATTTGAAAGACAAAGGCCTCTCTTTTGAAGACAGCAAAGTCCACATTCTGTGGACTTTGGTTTGAAAGCAGGATCAAAGAGGCCATCTACATTAAAATTGAACAGACCTCTCTTAACAGAAGGGGAGGGATACAATATCATCTATCTATTGCTTACAACAGAGTCCTTTCAGCAGTTCCAAGGAGGTTTCACACCCATTTGCACTATTCAGATCACTCTCAGGGCAGAGATAAACCTCCAAGTGGCCTTAATGACTCTCAGAAAGAGTGCTAACAACCAGATGACTGCAAAGAATATAAATATTTCCATTTTCCACCATTCAGTCAGAACTGAAGAAGCTTCTTGGATCAGAAGCAAAATGTTTTCAAGGAAAAAGAAAAAAAAGTCCAGTTGCCTCTTGAAAAGCACATTTGGTTCAGTGCCATATAATATATTTCTAATGTATCATTCATTGTGTCTAATCCTTAATTCTTATACTGGTAGATCAACATTGATTTTTATAGAAAGTTCATTGAATTATTGCCTGGAAATCTAATTTACCATTCCTTAAGTATTGTTAGTATAGTGTCAGTTATTGTTGAAATTTATGCAAAAAACAAGGTGATTTTTTAAAAGCTAATCTTAAACATGAAATATGTTTGGTAGAAATAACTTATAATGGGTATGATTACACAAATATAAATAAGAATGCATTATCTCTCACTGAAAATAATGTCACTATTATGATCTGTATAAGGTAATCAGTAATAAAACAGTGCACTGAGTACCAATTAAGGACCATGAAATCATTAGCTCACCCTGATTTAAACAAGAAATGATGGGAATAAATGGATTTAATATAGGCTTCTTTGCAAGTTATAACTTCAATAACAATTGAAGCTAGCATATGTAAATCTAATGATCCAAGGATACTGATTTACATCTTTAATCGATGATTAATGAAAACTCTTCAGTTTTAGAAACCCTTTGCTGAGATCTCTTAATTAAACTTACTAGTAAATGAAAACTTTGTGCTAGTATAACAACATTTTGTAAGCAAAATTACAAAAAAAGATTTTATTTTATTTATTTACATTTTATTATAAATGGGTAGTGATTAAATATCAGTAAATTTCCAAATTTTTCCCAGTATTCAAATTAGAGTTTCTGATTGGTGTCAAGTCAGTGTGCAGTTTCAACCAGTTCAGTATATTTTACCCAAGGTTTGAGATACAGAAAATTTATGTTTATAATTTTATTAGATATTTCATATCTAGAGAAATGAACCTGATTTTTATAGTAAAGTTTTGTGATGTTCATGAAGGAATGCTTAAAGTTGAGAAGTATATATAATATATTATACTGTACTTTTTCTGCGTTTTACTTCTTTGCACAATTCCATCAGTGTTTCCATTACAAAACTCCAAAACCTCGTTTATTCTCAAAAAGCACAACGTTCTGCAATTCCTTTGCTTCGTGGCATTTCGGTCAAAGTTTCCTTTTCCATGAGACTAAAAATACTTCTTTTCAATAACTACATGGTCCTTCTATGGGCAACGTATCTAAGTGGTTATTATTTGATATGGTGTTGTATTATTAATCAGTTTCTGTAATTGAACTTTTCACATTCCAAAGAAGTAATGTCTCAGTAGGCAGTTTAGCATTCTTCTTCTAGTCCATCATGTTCCTTTTAGCACTTTCATGTTCCTGTTTACATATGGCATTTCATCCTCACGGCAGTCTTAAGACACCAATCCTTTTTCCTTTGTCCTTTCATTGGATCCATTAGTTTCATACCTTTGGTCATAAACTCACTGTTTTGCATTTGATTGTCATTGAAGTGGATAGCAATTTTTCCCTAATGCAGTAAAAATCATGTATATGTTAATATATAAACTTTTATTATTTTATAAATTTTTACAGATCATATCAATTCAGATCTTAGGTTTGCATTTTAAAAACACAATAGGAGCTAAACTTGAGAAAAAAATATAATCTATTTGTCCATTGTTGACAGAGATCATCTTTTTCACTCTTCTTAGCTTGAGATCCTCAGGAATTTCTTGCCAAGTGTTCATGCAGCAGCCAAATACTATGCTTTATATTAATTTGATCTTTTGTTTGTTTGTTTATTCAGATTTGTTGTAGCTGCCCAACTCCGATGAACTGTAGGTAGTGTACAAACCAAAAAAACAGATAAAATAAAAACACACAGACAGGCCAGACTAAATCAATCTAAAAGCAATTCAAAACAAACAAAGCAAAACAGCCGTTCCCCACCCCACCCAAAAGACAATAATACATTAACCCCAGGCCTGCTTTTAAGAATTTTTGGAATCCTAGGAAAAAGGAGACCACCTTATCTCTAGAGAGGTGTCCTTCCAGAGGGTGGGGGTCATATCAGAAAAGCAGTGCTTCCTCAGTGTCACAAAATAACAACATTTAATAGAGGGAAACTGGAATGCACCCATCCTCAGAATCAGGGTGGATTTGATTTAAATCGAGTCGATTTAAATCATGATTTAAATCATGATTTAAATCACTAGTAAAAAGACTTGATTTAAATCAACTCAATTTAAATCGTAATTTTTAAACAGCAACTGTCATCTTTGCTACTCCTTTGACCCACTGTTGACTCACCGATAGTCCCAGTGTTGCAGAATATACAGCCTTGTGCTACATAACTAAGCTCCATTTCATGCTGAATAAACTAAATTATTTATGTATCTTAAATATAAAACTATCTTACGATAGATTTTTACCCCAAAAGTTTTTATTAAAATAAATTCGATAAAAATCAAAAAAATCTGATTTAAATAAAAAAATCCAATTTAAATCAAAAAAATCTGATTTTTTTTATTTTATTTTTTAAAAATCATTGATTTTTATCCACCCTACTCAGAATATAATTGGGAAGGCAGAAGCAATTTGAGATGATATATCAGGTATCTAGACTCTATACTACACAGGTAATTAACAAATAGTATCCTTTGGCAGTTGCCTAGGAAACTTTAATAAGCTTGATTCATGATAATCATTTTATTTCCGGATGTTAATATCCATTATTGTGATTATTGAATAATATCCAAAATATAAAAAACAATACAATATCATGCATAGTTATATAAATTACATTCAATATATAACTGAAAAATAAGACCCATTATACCGATGTAAATTGCAACATACCGTTATTTAACCATTGCCAAACCTGTGAAAAATATACTAGGCTTTATGTGAAATCGTAATTGGCCATTGTAAAACCTCTTGAATTTTTGAAAATATGCTGCCAAAATTATATTGCTTTTATCTGAAACCTTGAGTCAGTTTCAAATTTTAAAACAATTAGTTTCATCTTTCATTACTACCAGTAAGAATAATGTGTTTTGTTTTGCATAATTAGCTGCATAATTCACAGAAATTGACAGTGCTCAAAATGGAGGGAGTAAAAAATGCCATCTCCCAAGAATCCATATTGAAAATAGGTCTTTCTGAGTTATTTATGAATTACCTGAATAAAGGGGTAAGCAGTAAAATTCCCCTGTTTGTGAATCACACAAAATTATCCAAGGCAGCAATAAAAATGTTAATTGGAAAAGCTGCGGAATTGTTTTCCGAACTGAAAATGGCAGCTATTATTCAGAGTAAGTAATGTGATCACCTCGGGAGATTATAAAGAAAAAGCTTAATTTCTCATATACAACAATGGAGTATAAACAATTATTTACTGACCAGAAAAAGGATTTACTGAGGCGGTTGTTGTAGATAACTCAAAGCTATGAAAACAATGGATTCTGTATTAAGGGTCATTGTAAAAACACAGGATTTAAAATCAAATTGGAATGCCTTTAAACAGCTCTGTAATGCAGCTATACACTTGGAGTTATAGTTTTCATCAACACACTACTAGAAAAAATAGATCTAGACAAAGAAAATCTGAACGTTTTGGATGGAACAGTTTTCTTTCAAAAAAAGATTAGGACATATAGAATTATTTAATTTAGAAAAATATGACTAAGGAAAGCTTTGATAGAGATTATCAAGCGTTGATATAACAGAGAGAAATTTCTTTCTCAATAGCAAAAACTAAATCTAAGCTCCAATTTAGCTAAATGGTGGGAAATTGGTACAAATAATTCTTTACCCAGTGAGTGAAAACTATGCTTCTACAAGATACATCAATGGCCACCTACTTAGAAAATTTAACAGGAGGATTTAAAAAATTCAGAGCGACACTTTCACTGATTAGTGGTCATGATAAGTAAGTACTTTTTTCTGAATCAAAGGCAATCTTCTGAGTAGCAATTGTTGAAAGTACAAGAGTGAGAACAACTTTTTTATGCTTTTGTGTAGATGTCTGGAAAGAAAAAGGACGTATACCAAACTTTTCCTGTTCTATTAAGTATTTTATATCAGAACTGTACAATTCTATGAAATACTGGTTTTCAGTTGGCCTTGGCAACAAAAGTCACAAACCATATAAGTGCACTACAATTAAAATTGTTCATGCTTTTCAATGGATGTAGCTATAAAAAGGTATAAACCAATATATTTGAAATCTAGACATAGATTTTAATTGCTGAATGTTTATATGATTATTTACAGTAAGAAGTATACTGCTCTGAAATTAAGGACAACTCTTTTCAGTAAATCACTACTTTTTCTATTTCTGAATTCTGAAAAATTTCATCCTTTACTATTGTTCTTAAATGTCTGTTCTTTTTCTTTTTAATTCTCAAGCTCACTATTTGGATAAAATAGTTAAAGGTACTGTATATTTGCTCTTACTTGACATGGTTCCATGTATCTCTACATGCCTTCATATATCTTTGTGTATATTATAGTGGTCATTCCATTAGACTTGGCAAGTGCAACATATTCATACTCATTGAATTACAGATTTCATTTGTGTTACTTTCCATATGACTTGGATAAGAGAAGACTTAATGTTGTTGTTATCTGTTAACATTTTTACTAAGCAGTTTGTTAAATTTCACAATATGTGTATAAATAGATTCACTTTGATGTTCTCAGATGCTGAAGATTACAAGTATTTGTTGTTGGTGGTGTCTTTAAGTGTCCCAACTCTGTTGTTGGAACAGACGTTCAATTATTCATGTATGAAAAAATATGAGAAGGCCCCCTGGAAATTTATAATAGAAACAGGAGTTCAGGTCTGATATGAAGGAAAAGTGGGAGACATTTAATGCTTAAACTCTGAATTCTGCATTCAAATATCTTGACATATTTTTTGAATGCTATCCACTAAAATTAAGCACTAAACTTTTATTACTTCAAAGAAAAATTGTAAGAAAATCTGTGCAATATATTAAATCTATTTTACTTGCAAAGTTGAAAGCCACTAAACAGCAAATATTTCCATATCTTCAGTTTTTGGTAGAAGTCTGGCTATTTAATTTATTTATTTTTATTATCATCAGTGCTCCCCTTTTTTCCAGATTGCCTTTCTTCTATTCCTTATTTGTGCTTTTTCATTAGAGTATGGCAATATCCAGGCTTTCGTAGAATTATTGTTAATTGCATCAAATTGTCTGCAATACCTTGATGATAGGACAGATAAAGCTGTATATCCTATGTAGTAATCAAGTGGAAAAAAATATTTCAAAACTAAAATATATCCTCTGTGTGTATAGTTAAAATGTGCACGTGGCAAAAAATGCTAAAGAAAAAGCAGGCCAAATATAATCTCAGCCAGGTAG
The DNA here is from genome assembly GCF_059756535.1 of Pantherophis guttatus. Taxonomy (NCBI): domain Eukaryota; kingdom Metazoa; phylum Chordata; class Lepidosauria; order Squamata; family Colubridae; genus Pantherophis; species Pantherophis guttatus. Next base: position 45,558,860 of record NC_142070.1, on the reverse strand, counting down.
GATTACATGACATCCATAACAATAATTTCACCATACCTGGTCATGAGATGTTACTATATGCTATTTCAATGAAAATATTGTTTAATTTGTACTAATATAGATAAATAAAGGCATACAGTTATAATTATTTTAGTCTAAGACATAGGAACAGATTCTTTCATTAATATTATCAATCTTCTGGAAAGAATCCTTTTCTAGAACCCAGAGATATAGTCAGAAAAAAATGGCACATCTTACATATTAATGTGTGTGGAGTAAAAATTAAGTCCTAAAATCTTATTGGTAGTTAGTGATTATAATTCTGCTTTATTTGCTTATGTGAATGTCTTACAACACTCATAGATAAGGAATACTAGAATTTTACACATCTATATTTATATAAACTGTCATCATTCTCATACAGGTCATGTTGGCTGCATGCCAGGTTTTCATCAATATGAATTGACAAATACTGTTTTTGATGTAATGTTAGATTTAAAAAATAGATCTTGGATATATTAAATAATTTTAATTGTTTCCCAAATTTTCCCTCCTTGGCCATAAAAGCAGACAAGATAGGATATAAAGGTAACAGAACAAAAGCCTTAGGGAGATTGTCACAAAAAAAATTATAATCACTCTCCGCTCTGTCTTGAAGCACGTCACTACCGTGTTTTTGTTCAGTCTATCAATGTTTTATTGTGGTCCTTATGGTATTTCATTTTGTCCGTCCTAAATACTCAAATACGCACAGCTATTACATTTAGTTGGAAATCTTGTTGGTCCTGTCCCATCCGTATGCAGCCTGAATCCTAATGTTTGTTAGACTAGATGCTAAGCTGCTTCACTATTTCCTGAGCTTTGCTTATTCTGTGGAAAGGAATGTATTTTTGGCATAAAGTATAGTCATAAAATTGACATATACTTTGTGCAATTATTTAAAGCACTGTAATTTCACATGAATATACGGCAACTCTGAGACCAGATGAAATTAACATTCTCTTTTATTGAGTACTAAGGAACATACCTTCCTTTGAATTTTAAAAATACTTCTTTAAAACAAGGAGCTTAACAAAATCTACATAAGTAACTTGTGATACAAATATATCAAATCATTATTCTTAAAAATAGAAACACTATTGTTTTATCTTGAGGCTATGTTGTATGCTGTGATGCTGTTACCTGCTGTTTCACTAAAGAAAATGAAAATATGATTTTGTCTGGCCCGCAGGTATTTAGTGGTTTATTAGATATATTTCCTGCCTGCACAGGTAAGTGGTGTCTCAAAGTGTCAGACAAATCAAAGATGCCACTTAGTTAAGAATAAGAATCCTAGTTAACGTTGCTGTTACTCTCCATGTGCAATTACAGTATTTGTGCTGTTCTGAAGGCCTGTTCCCAGTAAGTGTCCCCTGTTTGTATTTTAATTAGATTGAAATATTTTTGCAATATTTAAATCACATGGAGTATCCTTTTTGCCTGTTTTAACAGAGGGATGCCCTGGCCTGTGTAATAGTAATGGAAGATGTACTCTTGACCAAAATGGCTGGCATTGTGTTTGTCAGCCTGGATGGAGGGGAGCAGGATGTGATGTCGCCATGGAAACTTTATGTACTGACAGCAAGGACAATGAAGGAGGTAGGAAGTGTAGAGCAAAATTCTTGCACTGCTAAAAAATGTAAAATTATTGGCTTCTTAATCAGGTGAACAAAATACTGCTGTGAGACTGATACAGAGCTTTTACTACCTGGAATGAGGTACATGTAGAAATGTGCTTCAACATTTATTGCCTTCATTTTGTATGCTATCAAATCCTTAAGTGCTGGTTACAGCAAGCAAAATGTGTACATCAAAACCCATTAGTGAACATTAGATTATAACTGGTAGTATATCTATCAAAGAGCAAATACAATAATCCAATGAACTTTATCATAAAATGCATACCAACAAAAATGGTTATGAAATCCATTTTCAGATTAAGTTTTGAAAAAGTTACAGGAATATGCTGAGAAATAGCTTCATAAAAGCTTTTCTTTTTTAACTGCCTTTTATCAGCAATAGTGTCATCCCTAATACTACATACAGGCTGTCCTCAACTTATGATCATTGATTCCAACCACATAACTTAGCAACATAAATTCCAGTCTCAATTGCCATTCTAAGTCAAAGACTACCTATAACTGTGTATTAATTATATTTTTCAACATTTCCACCAACTTGTTTAAAATTGAGGTCTTCATTACCTGTTTTGAATCCTCCCAACTTTCATATTCCTGACAGAAGCAAAAGTATTATGTTTCCCAAATTACATTCAAATCTTTATTTCTCTTTCCCTTTCATATGGGCCATATCATAACTTCCTTTCCTGGTTTTTCAAATTGCTCTTCTCAGTATGCCAGTCTTTTCTTGCCTGTCCTCTGTTTCTTAAACATTATAGTTACATTTTCACCTTGTATGTTTAAGAGGATGCTGAGATACATTTCTAGTTAACCATTTTGTCATATCTTTATATTTTATTTAATTGCCTAAGACAAGGTGAAATGCCTATGTGACTTTATTCAGACCTAGACCATATATATATTCCAATTGTTTTGTAGCAATTTTTAGTTGTTCTGCATTTAGGATATGAGTAATTTTAAGTTCTAGCCTATCCACACATTCAGCAACAATGGAAAACTATGGAACATTAAATGTAGTTGAACCATCATGCTCTACAGTCAGAATCTAAATATAAGTGAAAATATAAATATAGATGCACTCTCTATAATAACAAAAGTATCTAATACACAAAACTATTAGGAAAGTAACATATCTCTTAAGGATGACAGTTTAATGTTAGATTGAATTAACTACATAGTAAAACTCTGATTTCAGAGCATAACAATTTTAATCATCTGCCATGATACTGATTTCTAATGTTACTTAAAATTGTGTAAAATCTTGAGGTTAAGAATTGAAAATTATTATAAGAAAACAATATATTATGCCATTTATTAGCATAATAAATTTTAATTTCTATAATAATGAAATAGTATGGACATTGATTTTCCTTATTATGCAGAAACACCATTCTGCCCAGCAATATCGGTAGGTGTAATTTAGTATTCATGTAAATGATCCTGCTGAGTGTCATTATGTGTGTACAAGGAATTAAATAAAAATCTATTACTTTAATTCCTCCTTTGTCTCTAGGTATATAATACTTCTGCAAAAGATATTACCAAATTGTTGAATTACATTGATAGACATTACAAAATCTACCCTACTGAATTCAAAATTCCCCCCTCAAAATGTAAAATTCACCTTCTTATAAAAAAAAATCTTAGCCAGTGACCCACACAAATTTATCACTGTTGACTCAGTTAAATATTCCTAAACTGACAGGTGAAAAAAAAAATCCAGTAGGAAAATTAGAGTCACCTACATGAGATGGGCGGTGTAGTACGTTCCATCTTAAAAGATGCAGAAAGAAAAAATGTAACCATGTTGGAAAATAGGGTGGGAAATAAAACCTGTAGAATGGCAGTGTTGTTATTGTCACAGATATATCATAAAATGCCGAACTGTTATTTTACTTCTTCAGATTTTAAACTTTCTCATACTAAACTGTAAGACAGATTTGACAAGTGAGATCACAGACTCTTAAGTAGCTTTTTCTATTGAAAAGTGATGGGACTAGGATGCAGTTTAAAGCAAAACAAAACACACATGTATTTATCATGTATTTCAACTGTAGTGTGTGCTAGCCAGTTTATTTTAGTCCTACCAAGCTTCTCCAGTGCTAAAGCAACTAGAGATCTATCGTAGCATGTTTGAAAATGAAAATAGAACAAATAAAATAGAATGACCATTACATTTTTTCTTATTTTTCACCATCTGAGTTTCTAAAATCAGAATAAAAAACTTGAATTCCCATATCCTATTGTACAACTATGAATAAACCTTATCTGTACTGAGTAAACCCAAGATCAGTGCAAAATAATAGGACCTCTCCCTTTAATTTTTATCTTGTCAACTACTAATTTAAGGAATAAAAATATACCAGAGTCCTGATTAAAATAAGCCTCAAACTGTGAGATGAACAGCATATAAATTTAATAATAAATAAAAAGAAAAATTACTTTACCAATAAAATAAGACCCAGGTAGTTTCAGATTCTGGTTTGGTAAATGTCAAATCACAGCAAATCTACAGCAAATCAAATGCTGATATAATATATACAAATGAAAGAATTAGGAGAACTCTTGACAGGCAGAGGCAAGTTTGTGTATTTATTTGTTTGCTTTAATTGAAGCTATAGATAATGGCAAGGACACTCACAATGTGATACATGTCATCTAATCCTTTCACTGCTTTCCAGCAATATATATGTATGTAAATGTTGTTAATATTATTTAGGCTGCTTAAGATTTAATAATAATAACCATTGTTTTTAGTTATCTTCTTTTATGGGGGTTATTTTTATCCTTTTCTTATTTGAAAGGTTTCAGATAGCTCCTGACTATTCTGTACTTTTTCTCTGAACAGTTTCCAGGTATATTCTGAACTATAAGATCAAAGACATTAAAAATATTCAAGAAGTGGATGACATATATTTTAAATGGGGATAATTGCTCAAGATGATTCTCATAAACCTTTCAGTTGCAATTAACTGTATATAATAATCATAATTTAATAGATGTGAACATTTTAAAGTTTTTGTTTGATTTCTTTTTTTATTAAGAATTTTTTAATTAAAAAATGGAATAAGAATCCATTGTTGGTTCTGACTACAAAGGAACTGTGATATTTCTACCGGTAGAAGCATTTCACCTTTGTTTGTTTTTTTTACACAGTGGCAATATAAAATTTGGAAAAAGTACTAGGCATATAAAATATATAGACAGATTTTTTTTTTATTTAGAGGAAACCATATTCATAACTCTCCATTGCTCGCTTCGGCAAACAACTGATAAACTTCATAAAAATATAAGAAACAGCAAAACGGCATGGTTCTGTATTTTGTCTGGTGAAAAGGAGATTCATTTCCTGATAAATATGAGAAGAGGGCCCTACAAAAATGTATCTACAATTGATTAGTTCAGAAGATATCAGTTTCACACAATTTTGTTACCACAATCCACATTCTAGATTTATATTTGCTTTTTCTCCAGTAGCAAAGGTAAAATATTAAATGTTAGCTTTTATTTTGATAAATAATATAAATGTTGTCTTCAGTTTCATGAAGACAAATTTAAGTTTATCCCACTGTGCATCTTAAGAATCAATATGCCAGATACCAAATTTAGGTAAAAACAGATAAAAAGAACATGTTTTTCACAGCAAAAACAGAACAATTTATTGTACATATTTCCTTCTCTTATTTTGAGGCCAGGCTTAGATTGAACCTGATGCTGGTTTAGTTGTTAGTGATAACTATAGGAACTGTAGTCTTAGTCTTCTGTGCTCTAGATTATGCAAGCCTATGAGTTCCAGCAAAGTTCTTTCATTTTCTTTCATCTTTCCTTATTATTTTTTCCCTTCTTTATTACCTATCTCTTCCTTTCTTGAAGACAAGATACAAGCAAATCCACTCATATTGAATAACTTTTATGATAGCTGTGGTAAACTAGAGTTCACCTCTAGCAGCACACTAATGGTCTACTTGTTTCTCAGCCAACTCTAACTCTAAGGACATGGCCAGAAATATTCAGAGAGCCTGTTAGCATTCTTCTACAAAGTCAAATGGTTCTGGTCTTAGAGGGGGTGAAAGCTGATGGTGCCAGTGGTCCATTTCCCAAATCCTCTGCCACTAATTTCCTGACTTGGTGCTGTGAGGAAGGCCAGTCCAGCTGTGACTTCAATGAATTACATCTGCTCTAGGGATTATCCTTCAAAAATAAGACATACAGGTAGTCCTTGATCTGTTACTGTAAGGAAGCATGCCCATTATGGTCACAAGTCATAATAGTCATTAAGCAAGATGCTCACATGATTACTTAATAACCCCATTCCATTTTTTCTCAGTGCGGTCATTAAATGACCATGCGGGTTATTAGGGGAGTGCAAGATGTCTTTGGGGTGGAGGAGACTGTGGGAAGCTTAGCGCAGGCCCAGGTCTGTACTCCCCAGCTCACCCATGGCCTGTTCCAAATATTCCAAGGCCTTCCCTACCCCCTGAGGCACCTCATGCTGCTGTTCCCATTGCTTGTGGTCCCCACAGACCAGGGGTGAAATGCTCCCGGTTCGGACTGGATCGCCCGATGTGGTACTGATGGAGGCGGATGGTTTGGAGAACCGGTAGCAAAAATCCCCACCCCCCCATGCCCAGCTGAGCCGCGCGATCATCAGAGGCTTAAAAACCCTCTGCCGATCAAGGCAACTCAGCTTGGATCGTCAGAACCATTTAAAAGAAAAAAAAGGTTTTTTCTTTTAAATGCCTCTGACGATCCAAGCTCTGACGATCCCAGCTGAGTTGCCTGATCGGCAGAGGGTTTTTAAAAAACCCTCTGACAATCAGGCAACTCAGCTGGGATCGTCAGAGCCTTTTTAAAGCGTTTTATTACAACCTCTTTGCCGAAGAGGTTGTAGAAAAAATGGTTTCAAAAGTAAAAAAAAAAAAATGGCCACGCCCATCCAGTCACATTACCACCACCCCCCACCAAGCCACACCCACAGAACCGGTAATAACAAATTTTAGATTTCACAACTGCCACAGACCTTAGGCTTACTTCCCTACCCAACTGGGTCCCCATAGGCTTGGACTTTCTTTTCCACACAACTGGGTCCCCACAGACCCAATGCCTGCTTCCCACATCCTCTTCCTCACCTCTGTCATCAATCAATCACTTATCTTTTCAGTGCTTTAGATACCTTCTTGCCACACAGTCTTCCTACACAAAGACGGACAGAGCCACTGGCTTCCATTGTGTAGGGAGGCCAAGGAGTGGAACAGCCTGCTCATTTCCCAGTGCAAGCTCCTCCCAGAAGCAGATGCAGCCACAATTCATCAAAATGGGGCCTGCTTCCAGAAAGGCGCCATGCAGCCACCACTATGTTTATAGGCCATGTGGCAGATTGGCTACTGCAGTACTAAAAAGGAAGTGACTGTATGGTGACGGGAGTGGGAACAGATAAGACCTAGAAGAGTGGGAAGGACCCAGCAGGATTGGAAGCAGGCTCAAGTGCTGAGAAAGCCTAACAGGATAAGAGGGGAGATAGCCGGGGGGGGACACGGGGGGGGACACTGAAGTGTCCCTGTGGGCCAGTCATAAGTGTGGTGGATTGCCAAATGCCCAAATTTTGTTCACATGATTGTGGGGACACTGCAGCAACTGTAACTTTGAGTAAGGATTATAAGCCCCCTTCGTTCAGAGCTGTCATAATTTCAAATGGTCACTGAATGAATGGTCATAAGTCAAGGTCTACCTGTACTGTCTTGGAACTCTCCAGCCTTGTCGGATCAAGAAGGCAGAAAGGAAAAAACAAGAATACTCCCCTCTTTCATTTTTCTCAAATTATCTTGGTCTGATTTTTTTACATCTCAAAAACCTGGTATTTTATCCACTGTATGACTATGGGATGCCTTAAATATACATACATAGTTAGTTTAGTAATAACAATACAAAATAGATGTGTAAACTAATATACATTTATGTGGAATCCTTAATGCTGTCTGAGTTTGGTTGTTTGCTTACAGACATTTCATTATCTAACTACTGTAGATAACAAGTGTGAGTGATTGTGGACTTTGCTCCCTGTTTTTATACAGTATCTAGTCCTGCCAATGTTGGCATGGAATTGGTTTTCTCTTTTGTAGTTCCCTGATTAGGGAATTGTTTTGTGCTTGATTGTTTGTCTGGTGTTATTCCTGCCTATTTAGATGTTAGTTGCTGGAGAGGATGTGTTCTTTTTCTTTACTTCTTAATTTTTTTTCTTTTTGTTATTGCTTTTGTTTTTATTTCTTAGCCAACCAAGCTCATAGAAAACACACCAAGGACACTACAGTTATATTGTGAGCTTCATATATTCTCTTCTATTTGAATATATGATACTAACTGCATTGAGACATGTGGCAATTATATTTTAAAATAAAATAATTTATATATTATTTAGATAGCATAGAATCCGGTAGTCCTTTGCCATTTATTGAAATTCTCCATTAGTTAATGGAAGGAGGACTGTTGCCTCTTACATAATGTCAAAATCTGGTGAAACTACAGGAACAGATATGTTGGAAAAAGGAAGGTGAAATGGTATGTTTATCCCAAAGAAGAGACGTTTAAATGACTAAATGTCATTTAAACACTAAATACCGTGTTTCTCCGAAAACACGACCCACCCCAGTAATAAGCCCAACTTTAATTTTTTCGGGGTGGGCCTAATATTACCCCTACCCTGAAAATAAGCTCGGAGGGATGGGCATGGCCAGCACAAGTGGCGGCGCAGGGGGGCAACTGTCCAGCAGCAGCTGCAGCCCACTAACCCCTGGGGCAGTGCAAATACTGCTTTTGCCCTTCCCTTTTTGTGGGTAAAATGCTTCTGCTTGTTGGGCCGCTTCCCTGAAGCCAGAAGCTCTGCGGCCAGTTGCTTTGCTTTTTCCCTCTTTTTGGGAAGCTTGCAGGAGGCTTGCGCACTGGCACCAGCATGGGGGAGGCAGGCAATCCAGACACCCCATGCTGGTGCTTGTTAAATGCAGCCGCAGGCAAGCCAAGAGACAGTGCAACGAAGGGTCTAGTGCATTAGGATCACCTCTGCCTCCCACATGCTTCTGCCTCCACCTGCTGCTGGTGCCACCACGCACCCAGAGGGGAAAAAGCAAAGCAGCTGGTTGTGGAGCTGCCAGCTTTATGAACAGCCAGCTTCAGGAACAGCCGAACCCAACAGGCAGAAGCGCCGCATCCGGAAAGAGATGGGCAAAAGTCATTCTGCACTGAAGCAGAAGCATGGGGGAGGCAGAGGTGATCCAAACTCGCTGCCCATTCCATCCTATTGTCTCTCAGTTTGTCTACGGCCACTCGAAAGAAACACCAGCACAGGGCATCTGGATCCCCTGCCTTCCCCCTACCTCTGCCTGTTGCTGGTGCTGCAACACAAGCTTCCAGCAAGCCTCCCATGAGCTAGGCCAGTGGTTCTCAACCTGTGGGTCGGGACCCATTTGGGGGTCGAACTACCCTTTCACAGGGGTCGCCTAAGACCATCGGAAAACACATATTTTCAATGGTCTTAGGAATAATTTTATGGTTGGGGGTCACCACAACATGAGGAACTGTATTAAAGGGTCGCAGCATTAGGAAGGTTGAGACCCACTGAGCTAGGCAGTTGGGATCGCCTCCCAGTCCCGCCCTCCCATGCCTCTGCCTTCCATTGCTGCCGGTGGTGCAGCAGAGAGAGAGAGAGAGATCTGATCCAACCTCCGAGAGTTATACCAAGGCTGGCAGCAATGTGCTATCTCTCTTTCTCTCTCTCACTCACACACACACACACACACACTCAAAAAAAACCAGAGATCTCTCAAGCCAGCACTCTCCCCAGGGCAGCCACATCCCTTCACTAACCTGCTTTCCAGTTCCATTCTCTGCTGCGCTTGCAGGGCAAGAAAAGTAGTCTCTGGGACTATGGTTAAAAAAAAATAGTTCAGACCTTCCAACTTTTCACAGAAAAAAAAAAAAGATCTCGTGAACCATCTGTCTTGCTTTGTCCTCCCCCCCCCCCACCGCCTCGCTTCGTTCTTCTTTGCAACATGCAGCCTCTCACAATAATGAGAATTGCAGGCACAATTGTTTCCCACAATCTTCCAGAATTGCCCACAATTCTTGTTTCTGTGAGAGGCTGCACATTGTTTCTGGGCAGGGGAGCTTGGTCCCCTTACCCAGTTCACCTCTGCTGTTTCTCTTTCTCTCTGTCTCTCTCACACACACAGAAAGACATTTGATTGCTTGAACTGCCACATACTTTGCCCAGTTCGGTTCCCCCGCTTCCTACTGGTACATGGCAAGTGGGTCGCTCCTTTCGGCCGCAAAAGAAGCAGCCTGGCGGCCAGGTGAGGTGCATCGCTCGCTCTTTTTGGCTGCGAAAGGAGCAGCCCAGCGGCCAGCCGAATGCATAGCTCGCTCTTTTCAGCCCCCAAAGAAGCGACCAGGCGAGGTACATGGGGGGAAAATTAGGACACCCCTCGAAAAGAAGGCCTAGCCGTTTTTTCAGGGGTCAATGGAAAATAAGACACTATCATATTTTTGAAGAAACACGGTACTTGAAGTGCTATCACAGGAAACATGGTATTGATTTATGCTTCATACCTCCCAGGGATAAAATAAGAATTTCCTAACCATAAATAAATAGCAAAATGGCCCGCCTCCTGATTTGGAGTCTTCATTACTGTTGGTTTTCAAGTCATGGTTGAACAACCATTAATCTGAGCCGGTTTGAAGATTCCTGTTTAAAGGAGTTGCCTTAGAAGACCTCCAAGGTTTCTCCAATTCTGATTCTGTTAGGAAAAAGAATGACAAGCATCACCGTGCCTGAGCAAATGCACATTTATATAATATTAGATTCAGTACATAATGGAAAAATTAATGAGCATGTGTTGGCAAAGTTTCTGTAACTTCTGTTCATAAATATTTTTTGAGAATTTTCCATGGAGTTACTGTTTCTTTTTTTAATAAAAGTTTTTTTTTAAAAAAAAACACACAAACAAACATACAATGCAACAGAATATAGGCCCGGTCATAAATTTATACAAATTTTTGTTCATCTTTAACATAATTTTATATATTCGTTTTTTACCATAGTATTTCTTTCTTTCTAGTTTTAATAAACCAATATTACCCTTCATTCTAACCTCTAATCCTGGTATAATTCAGTTTTTCTTTTTCTCCCCTAAGTTTGAACCCTAAGTTTAAATTCTCACAACATAATACAATTCCAAATTATTTCCTTAAATTCCCTTATTCTGATCACAAAACCAATTAAGCATAAATCTTAACTCAGATGTTCCAACTATTACAATCTTATGTATTAAGTTTATTTATATTTCTGAATCTTGTTTCAATTCTTAAACATCCATACATGTTACCATTACTTCATATTAACTTAATTAATTCATTATTACCATTCAATACCTTCTATATATCACAATTTTTTATCAGTTCCTTTTTTAATTTACATTTTCATAGATCTTAAATTCAATTTTTAATTACTTCATCGAATATTTATATTCTTATCTCTTATCTTAAAAGTATTCCAATTGTTATAATTTCCCTAATTACAATTACTTAGCAATTCATTTTTTAATTCACAATTTCATAGATACTCCATCACAACTTATTCTTATTTCTAAATAAATCATAATCTCAATTGCTACCTTTTCTGACATTCATTTATTTCTATAACTTTTACATCAATTCATTTTAATTCTAAGTGCCTACACCATGTTTATATCTTTCTTTTTCCCTTTTTTCCATTTTTTTTCCTTTTTCTTCTCCCATCTTTTTATTTGCATTTTATATTCCTGCACTCTTATCTTGTGCCCTGTATTTCCCATTATTCTCTATCCCTTTCTCTTTTTTGTTCTTTCATTATTAATCCCAGTGTAATCATTCATGTACATTCCCAGTGTAATCGTTTTTATTATTTCTATTCCACCCCTTTTTTCCTTTTGATCTTTTCCTTTTGAAATTGATCTTTTCAATTTCTTTTGGGGTTCTTGATTCTTCTAATTTTTTAAAGTTCACCAAGTACTTTAATCCAAAAAAACCCACAATTTTCTGATCGGGTTTTGTCACTTTACAGCTTCCACTTTAATCTTCTTCTAGACTTTCCCCCACGCCCATTAGCCACTGTTATTCTGCTGGGACAATTATAACTAATTTAAAAGTCCTCTTTTTTTTTCTGCCTATGAGCCAGGTGTCACTCACCCGGCATCACTGTTCTGCTCAATTTGCCGCTCCTGCATAATGCTTAGTCTGGTTGCCCCAGCTTACTGGTGGTCGCAATGGCCGCCGCCCCCCGCTGCCAAGTCAGGGAGAGTTTCCTCTGACCTCCGAGGAACTTACCTGTTCCTCTTGGTCTCCCAAGGTGCCTCTCCTTCTTCCCTACAGGAGGGGGTCTGGTCTGAAGACCCCTCGGCAGCGGTTCGTCTGCCCGGGATTTCACAAGGCTCATCAGAGTCTGCTAATCCCCAACTGTCTCGCCGCAATGCTTCTGGTCAAATCTCCCGTGGAGTTAATGTTATCAACATTACATTGCAGTGCATCTTTTAAAAACAGTATTATATTTTCAGTCTTAAAAAAATAAGTTTAAAGATTTCGTATAGATGGAGGTTCAAATTGAAGTATATAAATGATAATTTACTGAATATAAAGTATACTGTACCTGATCGATTGATTGATTACATGCTATCCAAGTGATGTCATCTCTTAGTAATCATATACATATATTGACAGATGACAATCTGTCCCTAATCTGGTTCTTCAGGCTTTCAACAGTACACACATTAGCACTGTAACTGAGTCCATCAGTCTTTTTATCTGGGTACATCTGATTCATTTTTAGGGATATATCAATAGGCATGTAATAATTTGCATGTATTATTAATCGTGTGGTTAAATTTTATAGAGCTAGCTTTCTTGTTCTCAGATAAGTATCCTTTTAAATGTAAGGAGAAACTTTTTGTTCTCACTTGTCATTATTTTTAAGAACTGAGATTGCAGTTTCAGAAGTGGGTTTTTTTTCCAAATCATCATGCACTCTATGTTTTTCATTGAAAATAAAAAATATCATCCAGACTATTTTTTTAACATAAGAAACTAAATCAAATGCAATTTGGGGGTTTTAACAAGCTGCTTGAAACAAATAGAGAAATGTAGATATTTTCATAGTGCTTCACAATGAATTTTAAGTCATAAAGTGATAGTGGGGAGTTACTTCTGTGAAAACACCTGTTACAGGGTTGTGTAAATTAAGCTATTTCAGTTTATTCAAAAAGCTGATTAAAATATTATTTTTAGCATTATGAATGAACACAGCAACACTACAATTGATCTTTTACATAATGTCTTTAAGAGCAGGTTAATTTAGCATGTTTTCATTGTTGCCATTTAACTTAGTTAATACCTAGGAACTTTAAAAAGCAGGTTCTGCTACATTTTTAATCTTGAGTAGTAAATGTCTTTAGCCACTGGCTGAATATTTAAGGATAAGGTTTTGATGACTAAAGGCCATAACAAGAAAAGCAATAACATCACACAATTGGGCAAGATTGTGGTTTTATGGCAGGAATTTTTGTGGGTTTTGAACATTGTGTTTCATAAATATTTCAGTGTATTAAGCTAATGCAATAGCATTCATTGCTTTTATCTTATTCTTGCTGAAAATTAGCAGAAAAATGTATCTTGAAAATGTTATACTGAAAAATTCTTGTTCTAAAAAATTGCATACTATTTAAAAAGAAAGAAAGAAAGAAAGAAAGAAAGAAAGAAAGAAAGAAAGAAAGAAAGAAAGAAAAAGAAAAATGGATTTGAGGGCTACATGCCAGCTACTAATTGTCCATCAAATTTCATGCCAATTACTAAATATCCATCAGTGTTCTGGACATTTTAAATCGTTCTCAACAAATTATGGTCATATTACTTATGTAGCATAGTCACATCTCTTTTAAATACCAAAAATCTTTTTTTCTAGTAATATGGAGAGGTTTAGTCACACAGCTCATAGTTTAAGATAAAATTTTGCCAATATTTCTAAATATACATTTGGGATTTGAGACATACTTTGCTGATGGAGCACATAACTTGCATACAGGAATTAAATCTTGGGTTAATTGATACAGTGGAGAAAGATGCCCTTTTCTAAACCTCTGAGGAGCTCTTTCCCATCAGTGTAGACATGACTGGACTAGGTCAATTTAACTTTGATTCAATATATGAGAGCTTTCTTTGTTTTTAAATATCAATATTTTTATTTAATCATATAACTGGATTTTGAAGAAATCTTGACTGCTGTCCACCTTTAATAAATAGATGGTGACATTGCTCAAGAGTTTTTTTTTTTAAATGTCATTCATTCTGTAATGATCTCTGCTCTTTATTTGGTTATTATGAAATATATGCCGCCCTGAGTCTCTGGAGAAAGGCGGCATATAAATTGAATTAATAAATAAATAATAAATAAATAAATCTTAAAAACATATACTGAATTATTTTGAAGTCATTGTTTTGCTACAGTATATGACTTACTCTCTTAAAAAATACTTCAGCATTCTCTCCTCAGAAACATTTGTACATTCTTCTTCAGAAGAATCTGTGTGGCTCTTGAGTCATATTCCCTGTAGAGATCTTCATGTATTGTTCCGAATTCCTAATGTAAAATTTGTTTCTTCAGTGATATGTGGTTCAAGAAAGAGTATATTATTAATAACATGTATTTCCCTTCTTCCTTATATGACATAATCTAAATTCTTCCAGTAGTGGTGTGTCTGAAAAGGCTTCTGCATCTTATTAAATATTGATGCTGTATATATTAACATAGAGAACTATGGTGTAGTAATTAAGGCACCAGGCTAGAAGCCAGGAGACTATGAGTTCTAGTCCCACGTTGGATACCAAGCCACCTGGGTGACCCTGGACTACTCCCTTTCTCTCAGTCCTCTGATGGAGACAGTGTCAAATTTCTTTTGTAAAACCTGGATAAGAAAACTGCAGGGAATTGTCAGGAAGTCACAAACAATTGGACAGGATTGAATGGCAGAAAGAGAGAGAGTGTGTGTGTGCGCGCGCACACCACACACACACACACACATTCTATGAATAGCGAGAGGTGCAGGTATTTCTTATGTTCTTAGTTTGCCTGTGTTTCATTCATCCAATCAGAAATGTGATTGTTTCTTTGAGAGCATCTCAGAGCAAGAATTGCCAGTGAACTGTTGCCACTAAGGTGGATTTTTACTAACAATCGAAATTTCTGGAGAAGGTTATAATTCTGTTTAGGGATTTTAGCTTATTTAATATGTGTGTGCGGGTGTGCGCGCACATACACATGCACATGAACATATAGAGAGCACACATAAACACAGAGAGAGGGGGGAAGGAAGGAGAAAGAGTTGCAACATTACTTCCCAATTACTTGTACTTGTTTAGTACAGGAATGGAATGGAGTGGAGTGGAGTGGAGTGGAGTGGAGTGAAATAAGAATGGAATGGAATGGAATAGAATATTCTTCATTGGCCAAATGTGATTGGCCACACAAAGTAACATAATCCTAAAATACCAATAGTAGAAGATAATAGGAAAGATGAGAAGGATAATAGTTATACAGCCCTACCACATGGGTAAATATCTTTTGACATAACACAATGCTGTGCAAATTAGGTGTTCAGTACAGTGATGGCACAAGGGAGAAAACTGCCGCCGTGTGTAGTTATTTTGCATGCAGTGCCCTATAGCGGTAATCTTGAGAGGAGAAATTGAAACAGTCCATGATATGACGGGTTTGTAAATATTTTGTCAGCCCTCTTTCTGGTTCATGATGGTATTGAATGCCAAGCTGAAGTCTACAAAAAGGACCCGTGCATAGGTCCTTGAGAATTCAAGATGTAGTGCAGGGCAATGTTGACAGCATCATCCACCAATCTCTTTGCACAGTAGGCAAATTGCAAGGAGTCTAGCAGTGGATACATAATGATTTTCAGGTGGGCCAACACTAATCCTTTCAAAAGTTTTCATAACTATTGATGCCAGAGCAACCAATCTGTAGTCATTCAGCTCCTTGATGAAGGGCTTCTTGGCCAGCAGGATGATAGTAGAGCATTTGAAGCAAGAAGGGGCATAACACATCTCCATTTATTTTTATTTTATTTAGTTATTTTAGTTTATTAAAGATGCGGGTGAAGATGAGGGCCAGTTGATTAGCACAGACTTTCAAGAAAGAAGGAATTACTCTGACTGGGCCTGGTGTTTTTCCAGTCTTTTCTTTGTGAAACAGAGACTCCACATCTCTTTTTCTAGGATCACTAGAGGAAGTGATAAATTCTTTACCTAATCCGAGCTCTCTACTCTTTTTAAGAAACTAAACTTCTAATTTTATTTCATATTACATACAATACAGCAATCATGTAATTGCTCATTAGAAAAAAAAATACTAATAAGTATTGTTGTTTTTCTTTTGACTTTTTTGTCTGTAGATGGATTAGTTGACTGCATGGATCCTGACTGCTGTTTGCAGAGTTCCTGCCAAAACCAGCCTTACTGTCGAGGATTGCCTGACCCACAAGATATTATTAGCCAAAGTCAGCAATCACCATCTCAGCAAGCTGCTAAATCCTTTTATGATCGGATCAGTTTTCTTATAGGACCAGAAAGCACGCATGTTATTCCTGGGGAAAGCCCGTTCAATAAGAGGTGACTGTATCATTGCTGTATTAAATAAAAAGTAATGTCTTAAGGACCTTTTTTACATTACTGATGCTCTATTTTTTTCCCCAGGATAGTTGGAAACCTTCAAACTTTGAAGTTGAACTTTGTGGCTATTATATATAAAGCTTCAGTCCGTTTACACACCTTTTCTTGTTTGGGGTGTCTATGTTCTAGTAGGACATTAGGGTTCTGCAAATCTTACTCACCCAACTGATTTGAGTTAGCACTGCTCACATAAATTCTGTATTTTGCATCTTCCAAAGATGCAAAATTTCTTGCCTAAAGAGCTTGTCTAAAAACAAACTAGCAAAACACTTTTCTTTGGAAAAGTGCAAAAGTTAGGTCCTGATTTTAAAACATATTACTAATTTATTCATTTTATCCAATGACTCAGAATGCTTTAGTTGCAATTCAGAAAGCCTTCTATTTGAAATCAGAGAATTGTACACAGTAGTAGACATTTACAATAGTGTTCTCTTGTTGTAGCATATTATATAAATTGAAAAAAAATGCATGCATACGTATGTCCATATGTACCACAAATTGAAATTTATAGAATTAGTAACATTTTTATTTAATAGCTCAGTAGTATTTGAAGAATGAAAAAAATCATGTCATTTATGTAGGGTGCATTGCTTCTTGAACTTTTCCTATTGGCTATGATTTTGAGGTGTTGATTTTCTGATTGAATGAAATCTAACAAATGATTGTACCTTGCAGTTAGAAAGGAAGATGCCACAGTTGAAAATGCTAAAGCTCAAATTCTAAATACATTCAACATGGAATTAACATTTCAAATTCAATAAATTAAATGTAGTAATCATACATAGGATTGCATTATAAATTACTACATAGTCAATAACATTTTCATAGAAAGAAATATACTGGATCTGAAAAGGACCTTTAGCAACAAAATATAGTGGGCACAGCTGTATTTACTTGATGCAACTTTTTGGTATTCAGATATTGCATGTTCACATATATTAAAGTGTAACAAAAAGAGTCACTATAAGTAAATAAGAATTCGAAATGAAGTTGAAATTAAATTGCATATAATGCTGTGAAACTAATATAATTTAATGTTTATTGTTGGACAAAGTCTAATTTGTAAGATTTCTGAATGATCTAAATTTGTGCCTTTCTCCACAGTCTTGCATCTGTTATAAGGGGTCAAGTATTAACAGCAGATGGAACACCACTAATTGGAGTTAATGTCTCCTTTTTACATTATCCAGACTTTGGTTATACAATCACTCGTCAAGATGGAATGTAAGTTTTTTTCATGCACTTGAAATATGGCAGTTTTCATTCTTCTACCTATATATTAGAATCATTGCACCAATAGGTTGTAGGATAGCTAACTATCATAAGGTTGAAACTGGTTGGACTTTGATAAATGACCACCAGGAGGTATCAAATTTATCAGCTACATTGGGGAGCAAAAAAACCTGGTTTGCATCAAGTATCGTACCAGTGCTAAGAAAACTACATAAATATGTTCCTGAAGTCACAAAGAGTTGTGCTTAACTTAAAGGAGTTATTATCATTAAATCTTAATTGTATATATCAGTTGGAAAGCTATAAATTTAAGATGTATTACTAAATAATTATCTGGTTTACCTAGGTTTGACTTGGTGGCAAATGGTGGTGCATCATTAACTTTAGTGTTTGAACGATCACCATTCCTTACTCAGTACCATACAGTCTGGATTCCCTGGAACGTCTTCTATGTCATGGACACCCTTGTCATGAAGAAGGAGGAGAATGACATTCCTAGCTGTGATCTGAGTGGGTTTGTGAAACCAAATCCCGTAATTGTGTCATCACCTTTATCTACCTTGTTCAGGATCTCCCCCGAAGACAGCCCTATTATTCCTGAGACACAGGTAAAGTACCATTTAAGTGTAAAGATCTTTGCATACAAATAGTTGAAATATATATTTTAAGTCATTAAAATAACAATAAAAACAATAATACATAATTTGTATTGGTCTTATCAGCGTGCTGGTTAAAAAGTTTCAACTTTATCAACTCCTAAGTATTTATCAATACTCAGTTAATGTCTTAACCTTTCTATAGTTCATTCTGATCCCTTCAAGTCTCATTAGTTTCATTTTAGAGTTATGTGATTCCATTTGACTTCTGTTTCCTGACACTTTGTCTTACCATTTTCTAACCAAACAATTATGTGATACCTAATAGTTAATTTGCCTAAAACAAACCTCACATTTTGCTTGTCAAACATCCAATAAGCTGCAGGAGAAGAATGAATTAATGTAAATGTCTTTTTTTACTCTTCTATGTTATTCCTAGAATATCTGCCTATAAGAAAGACTAATTTGAGTAAGTATACTTATTGGTATACCTCCACATCATTTTTTGAAATATTGAAGAATATGGATGAGGTTAATTGAGAGTCCCCAGATGTGGAAAAGTTTTCATTCTTGGTTTTCTGGCAAACAGCTTTTTCACTAAAAAAAAAGCTGTTTGTTTATGGGGTTTTTTATTAAATAGGATACATTTATGTATTCAGCACCATTTAATATCCCTCTACTTACCTATTCACATTTGCACGTTTTATAACTTGATATTCATTTCACATCTATGTTCACATATTCAAAAAAAATGCTTTTGAACCCTTTCTTACCTATACATAAACACAAAGATAAGTGAATCACCCACATTCTGTCTACATTCTGCCTTAGTTCTTGCTTTGGAATGTAAATCCTTGCCTCATTATTTCCATAGTGTTCATTGTAGAGACAAACCAACATTTTAAACATATTCTTGTGAAAATGTGTTAAAATTTAGGGAAAATTTATGACAATAGGCTGTTAAAAGCTTCTTTATCACTATCCAGTCTATCAGTATCTTCATTTTTTTTAAAAAAGAGCTCTCAAAACTAAAATGGCAGCACATGAAAAAATAATGTCTGGTGAGATTTAAAAACAATGATTAAACAATTACCCATGGTATAGTTAGAGCCCATGTTGTATCTCTGTGTGGTCTGTAGATCTTAAGCAACTTGCTTGTAATCCTTTCAGTTGTTTGGCTCAAGTGTTATTTCCACTCTTTCCAAAGATAAAACAGTAGCTTTTAGTAATGCAAAAACTATGCCAGTAACTAATGAGTGAATTTTTTTCTTCAATACAAATTATTTTAGAAAGTTTTCTTTTAACTGCTTAGTTAGGTTCCTGAAAAGAATATATTAAATTTATAGTATAGGTTTTAAAAGCTGTTTATGGTGAAGTAACTTCCAGATAATGCCATAACAGAATTAATCTGTTGCCAAATTCAGTTTCAGATCTGTTCTCTAGAAGTTGGTTAATAAAATATCAGCACATTTTATTTATTTTTCACATTTCTGAACCACCCATCTTCCTCAATAAGCAGTAATTGTCTCATACAACATTACCTGGAAGTCATTTCATCAATTATATTAAACTATTTTCTAACTGCATCCCATCATGATTAGACTTCTCTCAGAATCTTTTACAAGTAGTCCTTGACTTACAACCATGACTGAGACCACAATGTCCATTGCAAAGCAAGGCAGTTTTTAAGTGGTTTGCACCTGATTTTATGTCTTTTTGGGCCACAGTTAAGTGAATCACTGCAGTTGTTAACCAAATCAGGCAGCCATTCAACGAATCCAGTTTCCCATTGACTTTGCTTGTCGGGAGCTGGCTGGGAAGGTCACAAATGACAATCACATGACCCCAGGATGCTGCAATGGTTGTGAATAGATGCCAGTCAACAATTCTGATCACATGATTGTGGGGGTACTGTGATGATTATAAGGCTGTCTGATCGATTATTAGACTTTTTTCAGTGCCATTATAAATTTGAGCAGTTGCTAAATGAATGGGTTATAAGTCGAGGACTACTTTTACTTGTATTTTCTTAATTGTGCATACAATGTTATACAAGTAGTCCTCGATTTACAACAGTTAGTTCAGTGAGTATTCAAAGTTACAATGGCACTGAAAAAATGTGACTTACAACTGTTTTTCACAATTACAACCTTTGCATCATCCCTGTGATCATATGATCAAAATTCAGATGCTTGGCAACTGGTTCATATTTATGACCGTTGCTGTGTCCTATGGTCATGTGATCATCTTTTGCAACCTTCTAACAAGCAAAGTCAATGGAAAATCCCGATTCACTTAACAACTGGGTCACTGACTTATCAAGTGATTCACTTACAACTGTGGCAAGAAAAGTCATAAAATGGAGCAAAACTCATTTAACAAATGTCTCACTTAACAAATTTTGGGCTCAATTGGGGTCATAAGTTGAGGACTACTCATATAGAGTTTCGTCTCCAACTTATTTCTTACGTTCATTTTCTTTCTTTAGCAGGTTAATTCTGAATTCATGTCACATATTTTTCTATGGAAAAGGTAGTACATAAAATCATGTAACAATTATCGTTTTAAGTATTAAGAAGGAATTACTGTATCCATAAGTTGGAACCATGCCTAGTTGTGCTTAAAGCAATCTCACTGAAAAAGAGAAACATTAGCCATGACCTTTTTGTTTCAAATGATTTAAGTGGATCTACCTTAGATCCAACTTCTCTGATTGGTATATTGTGTAAGGGAAAAGCAGTTATGATGAAGACTTTATGAAAAGGTGTGTGAATTGTTTTTTTCCTTGCATGGTTTTTCACTATATCCTATCAGTGCAGCAGTATAACTAGTTGGTAAAGACAGTATTATATATAATGTATTTAGGTACAGGAATACATCATAGGTTCCTTCATAGGTTGATTGGTTTGAATGATATGACAGGAAAACTACATTTGTCATTTGCTTGTTTCAAATCTATATTTTCATGTTTGTTAATAATACTTGAATAAATTTTTAAGGGGAAAAAATTAAATTACCAGTAATTCAGATATTTGCACTGATAGCCTACAATTTCCCATTTTCTTGTGACCCTTTGGGAAGCTATTCAGAGATTTGTAAATAAAATTCATTTTGTGAATTTCTTTCCATTCTTGGTTAACTAAGTAAAAAAGAATATTTTGCCTTAAAATACATTAATTTCACAAATCAAATAATAGGGAGGGAAGAAAAGACAATTCTTCATGTCCATCAGCTCATTAATATTTCCTCAAGGTATTCAGCACTCTTCAAATGCTTTTGGGCTTCTGACCATTAATAATATGAAAGAATATACTGATTTCTGTTATCTATTTTTTTTTTCAAAATAAATTTTGTACCTTTTTCCTCATATCAGCAGATTCAGAGTAGTGAGACGAATTTATTTACTATTAAATTTATACCTTCCCTTTTTGTTTATTCCAGTACTCATGGTGGCCTACTACAATAGAAACATAAAATGTAAATCTTAATAAAATTAATAAAGGTAATTACAAAAAACAATATTAAAATCAACCATTTAAATAAAGAGATACTTTTGGCATTTTCCTTAATAGTAGGAGAGGGTCAGCTAGACCTCCTTCAGAGCATATTCCATAGACTGGCAGCCACACAAGAATAGGTCCTTTTCCATGCCAAATGTTTGGCTGCAAGGACATCTTCAACAGTGTTTCTCCTCTAAGTTACAGAGAAAGTTCATATGGTGGATCAGTTCCACAGATAATCAGGCCTAAGCACTAGCACCATATATAGTGCTTGATGAATAACTGGTAACCAGTATAGATCTTTATTTTCAGGAAACATTTGATTTCTGTTCCTGATATTAATGAGCCACCTCATTGTAATCTTTCAGCATTTCTCATATAAAGTGCATTGCAATGCAGTAATCAATACATGTTGCATATGTTCATGCGTAAGACCTAGTTGTAATTATGGATACAGTCCTTGTCCCAGAAGAATTTCAAAGCAGTAGACCAGGAGGAATATTGACCCTACCAAGATCAGCTTCACCTTACCGTAATTCCAAAGTCTCTTGTTTCTTTTTCCCAACAGTATTTCCATCTAGCCTGGATTTAATTTCAATTTGTTCTTTGTTATATAGCCTTTATGGAGATGAGGCCATGCTCAAGGGTATTGTAATGACATCTGTATACATGAGGTTGGTGATGAACTCTCCTTGGCTAAATTCAATTCCATACCTATTTATGAAAAGTTTTCTTATGGTGGAATATTGTAGCAATAAATTGTAGCAATAGAATATTCTATTGCAGCAATACAATAGCAGTGGAGACAAGATACATATCTGGCATTAAAATACAAGATACATCAAGCACTGTAATCAGGAGCTGCCCTTTGTTATGATAACTGTACTTTTCTAATGAGACAAGACCTCCAGAGCATCACTTGGGGTAAAGATACAATGCTGATTATCATGAAAATACTGCCTAAGCCTGTGTTGAGGGATAACTTCACCCAGTGAAGTTGTCTTCATGTAAAAGTTAAACAAGAGATATGAGAGCATCAACCCTGGAAGCCTCCCTTCTCTATTACAGTCCCTACCCTCTGGAATAGAATCTGAGATCTGTGTGTTTCTTACTGTGATGACATTCCAGAAGGCTTTGAAATTATGGTTGTTCTCCCAGACCTCAGGGTAGGATATTTGTGGAGCCTGTCAGTTATGTTTTCAATTTGACAGAATGTGCTTGTCTAGAAGCACCACATCTTCTTTCTACTAGTTCCTTTTATTTTTTCTAATGTTTTCATATAAGCCCTTAGAGTCACTTTGGAGTTGGACAGCTTCTGCATTTTATATATAAATAAAATAAAGTTCTGAGGCAACCTATAAA
This sequence comes from Pantherophis guttatus, assembly GCF_059756535.1. Classification (NCBI taxonomy): domain Eukaryota; kingdom Metazoa; phylum Chordata; class Lepidosauria; order Squamata; family Colubridae; genus Pantherophis; species Pantherophis guttatus. Next base: position 45,535,757 of record NC_142070.1, on the reverse strand, counting down.
CCACAGGCTTTGCAGTCACCATCTCTCCTATCATCATCAATTGGAAAGAGCCACAGTTCTCTAAAGATTAGGTGGAGGCAGAGAAATAAGCAGTTTTACTGCACCCACTGTTGTGGAATCAGATTTCAAATGGGCCCTGAAAATGCTCTGACTCCATGTTTGATCTCATTCAAAAGGGAAGATTCTCCATTTGTTCATCAATCTTATATTGGATTTCTTGTTGTGGAAGGTGACAGTATTCCATTAACAGGAGCCATGTACCCCAAAGCATTTATGGATTTGAAGAATGGATCTGAGTAGTATAGTAATATTTATATAGCACATTTCCTCCAAAGGGATTGCATATGCTTTCCACCCTCAAAGCAGATATTTCCTTTTACTTTGATGATACCAATGTTCAGTCTAAATCCAGAATTTTTTGGAAAAAAAAATTCTGGTGTTTAATAATTAATAATATGTGGGCCTAACAAAGCTATATCCCAGTTGCTATAAAAAAATTCTTGCAACTCTGAAAAGTATAGTATTTATTTTGTTTCAGAAGCTACCCGACTGGATTTGAGACTTACAGTTCTCTTTTTAGGAAAAATTCATCTTAATGAGGAATCCTGATAGCTTTAAAGCTGAAATTTAAACTTCTAATTTCTAATGTTTTTTTTCAACTGAATTGGAGTTGATTTGAAAAAAGCAGTTTACTGCTTGCCTTGTTGTTTGCATGACCTTTTTATGAAAAGAAAGTGTTTTAAAAGGTTTAAAACGTTTTTGATATCAATGAATATTGATCAAAATACATAAGTCAATTTCCCTAAGCAATATTTTAAACATTTTTATGTTAGTAACAACCATATAAAATATAATTGTAACATTTGGAACTAAATTCTATGAGAATTTAGAAGTTACAAAATTAAAGATGTTGTATTTGTACTTTAAAATAAGGTAGTTTCTTTTTTACGAAGCTTCACGTACAATACACATTTTCACTGGTATTAATAGAAAAACCTCTTATGTGAAGGAATCTTGCCTTACTTTATATTTTTTTAAAGAATTACATGTTAAATTCCATATTTTTTTTAAAAAAAGATTACATTTCTATAAATAAATACTTGTCTTTTAAGCTTTTTACCTCTTTATGCTTAATCTTGCTTTAATTTATTGTTGTAATGTGGGAATAACCTTGAAAGATAAAGGGAAGACATGCTTCATAGGGAATGATCATACATTAGTAAGAGGAAACTGCAAGTGCTTAACAGTCAGAAAAAGAAAACTAGGAAGGACTCACCATAATTGATCAGGTTGTTGAAAGTGATAATGAGAGATTTGTACTTTCAGATTTGCAATTCTATTAATGTAGCCATACAATAAAGAAGAATTAGCTCGTCTGGTTTACGTGGGAGGGCTGACAATTGTAGTACTCTTCTTTATTTATTTTACAATGAGCATTTGATTTTTTTTACAAAAAAAATACAAAATGACATACAATCAGACAAATGAGGATTGTAAAACTTTTCCTACTCTATGTATTACTAAATTCATATCTATATACATACTGACTTGATCGAAGCAACAAGCAATTATTCTGAAAACACCAGAAGTCATACTGACAATAGATAACATGAGTGCAAAGAGGACAGTCCATCACTAAAAGTATAAATCACAGATGCCACTACAGCTACATCATCAGCCCCTCCAAAATCATAGCCAAAGTAAGTCCAAGAATCCAGGAATTCACAAAGATATTTAAAGGATAAAACCAATATATCAGCAATATATAATATACCATATTTATTAGATGTAGATAAAAGTAAAGCTAAAGGCCAGTTTGATGTAGCAGTTAAAGGCATTAAGCTAAACACCACGAAACTGTGAGCTCTAGTTATTTCTTAGGCATGGTGCCAGTTGGATAGCTTTAGACCAATCATTGTCTATCTACTCTAGGAAGAAGATAATGGTTAACCAAGAAAATTGGGTAAACTTGTCCAAAAAATCATCAGGAGTCAAAACTGACTGGAAAGCGTGTATGCATCTGCACAAACACACACACACACACACACACACACACAAAACATGCATTAGAAACAGGAAAAACAATCATTGAGTTGGGCTTGGTTTCTAGGGTTCCTGGAAATGTACCAAAAGCCATAGCTCAGAATGATAGATACTGCTGAAGTAATGGTCTACTTCAATGGATACAAGAAAATTTATATGAAATCATGTTATCAAGGTTGTGTGTTCTTTTCTGGCAAAAATAATTGGAAATTATGCCGGCAAAATCTTCTTCCGATAGTACGGTAGTATAAGATTTAGGTTGTTGTGATATTGATCATATAATCTAGACAAATGTTACTTTAAATTTCATGTTGATTAATCATCATTAATTGAGAATATTATTGAAGACATACTATGTCAAACAGGTAAGTTAAATTTTCTGTAAACTTTCAGTCCAGATTAATTTAAAAGAAAAAGTTTTAAATCTAATTGAATGCTGTCTCAAATTTCATCAACATTTGTATAATATGAGTTATTTTCAATACTGGTATATTTGCTATGGTTCCATAGAGAATATTTTTCTAAAAGTATTTGCACTTGTACATATTGATAAAACTATTAAATTGTATTTCAAAATTCCAGTAAAACTGGATAGTACATCATATAAAACTGAATTGTATATTACTATTCTTAAATGATTACTACAAAATTATGTTTACAGCTATAGTAATTATCCAATTATGTGCAGTAAACAAATAGCAAACTTGGGTTAATTTGTCAATTTTTTTAATATATTTTAGGTGCTCCATGAAGAAACTGCAATTCCAGGAACTGATCTGAAATTGTCATACTTAAGCTCCCGAGCGGCGGGGTATAAATCTGTACTTAAGATCACAATGACACAGTCTGTGATACCATTTAATTTAATGAAAGTTCATCTCATGGTGGCAGTAGTAGGAAGACTTTTCCAAAAATGGTTCCCTGCATCCCCAAATTTGGCTTATACATTTATATGGGATAAAACTGATGCATATAATCAAAAGGTCTATGGTTTATCTGAAGCTGTTGGTAGGTTTTGTTTGTTATCAGGTTCTTTTGAATACGTTAATATTATGTAGCAAAAATTATATTTAATAGTATAATTCATGGTGGATACATTCTATAGAAAAAAAACAAAATTATGCTGTAAGTTAAATACAGTATTGCAGTCAGTTATACAAATCAAATGTAATTTTTACGTATAAATACAGAAATATGAAAGGAATAATCATATTAATTTTGTAACTATTGTATTGATTATGATAAACTGTTATTTTTACATTGGGGAAAGTAACATAAATAACTGCATTGAATGGATCATTTCTAATGCTAACTTACATGAAGAAACATACATTTGTTTTTGCAGAAAAAGCCTTATGCGGCCATGGTGTTTTCAAAATTGCCTGAAATTTGCTATTCAGCATCTGATACTTCACAACACATGGAGCCATAAACTTATTTCAAGGGAACATCAGTATATCAATATACAAGACCTTCTAGTTTTAATTATTCAGTACATTAATTAAATCTTCAGATACTGAAAAAAAAATTGCTAATTAAATGTCCAGACCTGAAAATAAGCAAACCCAAGATGTCTGAATATGCAAATAAACAGTTATTTACATATTTATTTATTCATTCTATTTATACTATTCCTTCCCTCCAAGAACTGACAGTAGACTATATAATGCTTCCTTCTCCAGTGTTCTTATAATAATGATAGTGTGATAGGTTGGGCTAAGCAATTGTGAAACTCCAAAATGTCCAATGAATATCCACAGCTGGATCCTTCTAGTCCTAATCCATCATTTTAATTAACGTAGCACACAATTATTCCACACATATAATGGATGTGAAAAAAGTTTTATTTAAAGTTATTCTAGCATAAAATTATGTTGAGGTCTTTCTGAAGTAAGACACAGGAGATGACAAACAGTAGAAATGTGCATCCATATTGGATGTATTCAACTTCTCTATTTCCTAAATAAAATTTATATGATCATAGCTACCCCTCTTGGTAGACCAAATCAGTGGATGGAATAGACAATTTTTAAAACTACATAATTCACTGTACCAATTAATATTGACACAATTTTCAGAGGACTGACAGTTATAGAATGACAAGAAAACCAACTAAATGTTTGATAGTTTCAAATACAATTACTTTGGTCAGAATTTTTAGGATCTGTTTTATCATGTGTAGGTTCAAATCCAACTTTAGCCATGGAAACTAGATGCTCACAATACAACCTACCGGTAACTCATAAAATGGTGGGAAAATAGCAGAGGATATGCTACCTTGAGTTCATGGAGGAAAGGTGGAATATAGCAAATGGATAAATATTATATTCCGCAATACCTTTTGCCATACAAAATATATTGGTTTTCATATAATCTTTTTGTTATACTTTTTATTGAATTTGATTAATGAGAATAGTAATTGTGAATGATTAACTGTTGATGTATCTGTGAATGATTAACTGTTATTTCTTGATTGGATTCTGAATCAAGGATCAGTGACCTTTTCAAATGCCAGTCTTCATGTCATATTTTAAAAGAAATCATTTAATTTTTTGAATTTAATTTCAAAATCTTTAATTTCAGAATTTGTGGGTACCACATTGCCAGTTTCTGTTTGGATTTATAGTTTTTTATATTATATTATTAGTGCTTTAACTGTCAAATTTAAACATTAAAATTAATCAGATAAAATAGTTAAAGCCTTTCATAGTCACTCTATATTAATACTGTAAATGAAAATAAATTAATCATGACTATATTGCATTGCATTGCATTAGTTTATAGTAAAATAATAATTTTATTATTTATTTCAGTATCTGTTGGTTATGAATATGAATCTTGTTTGGATCTAACACTGTGGGAAAAACGGACAGCCATTCTACAAGGTTATGAACTGGATGCCTCCAACATGGGTGGATGGACACTGGACAAACACCATGTATTAGATGTTCAAAATGGTGAGTATTATTAATCTTATAATGTTACGTAGTACATCTTAAACTGAAAACCTCAGATTCCAAGTCTGAACATAATTGTACCTTAAAAAAAAAAGTTTATAGGCTTTCTCTTGGAGAATGCTGTGTTTTTTCCAATAATGTGATTAATCCATTACTCTGAAACACAAAGCATAAATTCAAAAATTATAGTTCTCTTTTATTTTAAAATTCCAATTTCCAAGCATTCTTTAACCCACATAAACACCATGACAATGTTTCCTTTTTTGTAGTACATATGAAAATACTATATTGCTCTTTTCTGCCTCTTCAAATCAATTAATTTCCATGCAATATAGCAGTACACTTTCACTCTTTTATCTGATTATGTCTCTCCAAACATACTCTATGCAATGTATACAAACAAACTCTGTGTGTGTATGAGAGAGAGCTAGAGAGAAAGTGAAATAAATCATAAGAGGTTGGTAAAGGAATATCTCCTCCTTAAGAAAATATCTCTATGAGCAATAAAACTAGACACCTGCTTGATGGCAAATAATCAAATAGAAATATGCTGATTTAATAGGGAAATAAGTAAAATATTGGCCCTTTCCCGAGAGATAGTATCCTACCCCTTTTAAATGGGCCGTTAACCATGAAACAATATAAAACAAAGAAGCTATCCAATCCTCAGTGTAGAAGGGATTGCCACTCTCGAATTGGCCTTTTTAGTCACACTAGATGCTGTTTTAGGACCTCTTTCCAGAGCACGATAGCATAGTCTTTTGAGACTGAAGGATGCCAATGCATCCAGTCAATGTGGTAACTCATGTAAGGCAAAAGAAATTGATGTCCAAGAACTTATTCATGCAATTATATTTTTTTAAGTATATATATGTTCATGCAATCATGTTTTTAAGTATATGTATTTAATTATTATTCTGTTGCGTATACTCTGTAAATCAACTTCAGTGCTTAGAGATGTGCTTAGGAAGCAGTTGGCAAATAATGACTTTTGCAAGTGTAATTGAATAAATGAAGTGACTAGGATGAATGAGCTGGAAAAGTGTATTGGCTTAGAGCAAATACTGTGGCAGGTTTTTATATGGATATCTTGAATGACTGCAATAGTCTAATGTTCATCTTTCCTTGTTTATATTAAAAGAGAGATGTGAAGGAACAATTTTTCAGTGTAATGAGGAAATGTGTAAATCAGATGGTATAGTACTAACCTCTAGGAAATTTATAGAACTCATGTATTGAAGTGACATTGCAGGTTTCCCGATTGTCATAAAGGATATAATCATAGAAGTAGGGGTTCAGATTCCAGTAGTGTACTTTTTTCCTAAGTGCTTATGAGGATCTGAATTCCATATAGAATAATGATGCAGTCTTCTGTATAGTCTTCTGGTAGATGGGGAGGGAGGGGGTGGATGGGTGGAAGATAGATAGATGATAGATAGATAGATAGATAGATAGATAGATAGATAGATAGATAGATATGTTCAATAGTATATAAAATATTTACTTAATAAAATAAAGTAGCTTGGATTGTGAAACTTCATAAATATATTTTACTGGTAATCGTAAAGTATAATAATGATCATGAATTTCCATTTTAAATTGAAGTGAAACCAGTATTATTATACAGTACAAAGTGACATGTACATTGCATGATTTAAATTAGATTGAGATTTATAATGAAACAAATGTTACAATAATAGCTCACTGTTCTTGCAGCAGACTTAGATTGACTCATTAATCTTGATAATAATGAGGAAAGAAGTCTGTCCAACAGACAGCATTAATTGTGAAAGTGTACATTAGGTACATATCTTCCTTCCCCACATTTCCTGTGAAGGTCATAAAAAATGATGCTGGCAAGATACTTTGTCTTTTTCCAATGATTGTTGATGCCTTTGAGCAGAACTCGGTTTAAAGGGCAGGTGGCCTGCAAAAGCATTTTTGTTGTGTTTGACATATGAGAACCTAACTGCAAACACATTATAAAACCAGGCTCTGTAACCCAAAGTAAATTATTATAAAACCATTTTGCAATGTGAAATTGAGGCTGTCAGAAAACTGCTCTACAGTAATAACGTACTAATACAAGATTTTGATTCGTAACAGCACATATGTTTGTAGTTTATTCCAAGAAAAGAAAGAATGTGAAAACATTGCTCCAATCCAACATTCAGCCGAAACTAAAAGAGAAAATCTGCATGCAAATGAATTCTTCAGTCCTCTTTCATATAGCAGACTGAGAAGCAGTTTATGCAGAGACACGGTCAACATACCAGCTATCTGGAACAAAAGAAGACAAACATAGATGTGGATTCTGTCCAGAAAGAGAAGAGTATTGCTAACTGGGGTTACACGTACATAGCTCTTGTTCTTGGGAACCAGCTGTACAGCAGCTGTTTACATTTGTTTTTCTGCTTCCACATATTTGGCTTATTATATGTAACATTACAAGCCTAGATAGAAAATAATGTAGGAGGGATTCATTATGGATTTATGAAGATCCTTGTTTTTCTTATTATTGAATTAGCTGTAAATATGAATGGTTGAAGACAGGATATCTAGCTATACATTGTTAAATAAAGTTACAATTGGAATTGAAAGGACAATGCCAATGGGATTCTAAAAGATTGTTTCTTGGTATGTGCTGACAATGCTTAATGAACAAACTTGCTGAATTTCATTGTGATGTGCTCAGATACACTATTCATATATTAGCATCCATGAAATGCAATCACACTGTGAATTTTAAAGTTTACTTTATTTAAAATGTATCTGGTTATTAAAAGTTATTACAGAGACAAGAGGGGTCATGTTTCTGGTTTTTTTTTTAAAGGAATCCTATATAAAGGCAATGGGGAAAATCAGTTTATCTCTCAGCAACCACCAGTTGTCAGTAGTATAATGGGTAATGGCCGACGGCGCAGCATTTCTTGCCCAAGTTGCAATGGTCAAGCAGATGGCAATAAACTCTTGGCTCCAGTTGCCCTAGCTTGTGGAATTGATGGAAGTCTGTATGTAGGAGATTTCAACTATGTTCGACGGATATTCCCATCTGGAAATGTAACAAGTGTACTTGAACTAAGGTATATTTTCCCCTAATTTTAAATACCTAATTTTTAGAATGCGGTTGTGATGATTCATGGTGTCTCTTAATCCATCAGAATATAAAAATACACACAGCTAGAAAACCATTTAATATAGCATAACCATTCAGGTGGCCATGCCAATGGAACTGCTATATATCATGGCTAGTGTTTGACTACTACTGGGGATGCTAAATTGGAGTCTTTTTTCAGCCATAAAAATTCACTGGGTGTTTCTCTCTCAGCCCAAATGATTATACAGGTTGGTTGTTGTGGGAAAAAATTGGAGGATGCAGCATTGTGTATGCCACCTGGAGCTCCCAGAAAAAAAGGCAGGGTATCAATATAACTAATAAATTAATACATAAAATAAAGGCTAAAGTCTTACTAGCAACCTTACCAATTTTTTCGTTCCTTTAACTTTTTCCTTCTAATACTGTTCTTTTTGCTCTTTCTTCTTTTGCCTACCCACCAAGAAATAAAGATTTTAGACATAGGTAAGCATTTTAAGCATGTTCATACATTTTGTTGAGGCTATTATTGGCTTTAAATGAGTAAATAAGGTACTACAAAAACTGCTTCAATCATTATTTGAATAAAATAATAGTAAAACTATTCTGAGATAAATCTTAGTAAGTATAAGGTGAAAACTTGCTACTGTTCATTATTAATCAAATTACTTTCACATCCCAGTTTAACTTGTTACATTTTAAAGTATGACTCTTTAGATAAATGTAATGTTTAAAACAGATAAAACAGTGCTTCATTATCTTTATATATTTCTTATCTGTTTTTAAGGTATTGGCTATGTTTTATTTCAATGATTTGTATCTTCATTCTGCTACACCAATCATCCACCTCATTGTCTTTTGGGCATCCTCAATTCCATTGACAGAGGCTGCCATGCTGCCTTTTTAGATGGAATTCATTTACATATTTGATTGCTGGGCATCAAGGCTTGCAGTAATCCAGATAGATAGTTGAGCATTGTATACATGTGTACAAACATGTCTGGTTTTCAACAGAATAGGTCAGAGAATGTTTTAGCACTGTGATGGAAAATCTGATATACAAAATTTAATCTTCAGCATCTCAAATGTGTCTGAAGCTCTTAACATTGGAATGAAATGGAATTGGGAACAGGAAGAAGAACAGAACAGAATACTTCATTTGTCCAAGTGTGATTAGACACACAAGGAATTTGTCTTCGGTGCAGAAAATATTAGAGAGAATCTACTTTTCTGTTTATAATTTTTTAAAAAAAGTCAGAATTAAAATAGTTCAAATTCCACTTTCTTTATGACGTGCTTTAATGATTATACATGAGTTTCCCATTTCTCCAACCATAAAATGCTACAAAAGGTAGCTTCCATTAAAATATATATTTCTTGAGTTGTTCTCTCTCATCTTAAAAATAATAGTATTTGGGTTAGTATATGTTCACTTTCTTTTTCAGTGTTTTTCTAATGTAGTAAAACTAAGTCAAATTCCACTATTTTGTGCAAGTTAAATATTCTTTGATTTAAATTTAGTTAGTTTAAATTTGTCCAACTAAACTGTAAAATTATTATCCAGAGCTGAATTTTATATCTGACAAAAGCTTTTCTTTAGACAAAGTCTAAGCACATTAGTGAAAAGTTATAGATGAAAAGACATATATTTGATCCGTTATATTTACTGTAACCATCATTATTTTATCTTAAATAATTTTCAAAAATATATTTTCCAGTTAAGAGGTTTCTGATCAAATCCAGACATACCATTTCTTAAAATAAAAATCAGAACAAGCTGTCAGAACCTTCAATGCTTTGCCAAAACCTGTTCACAATTTAAAGATAGTTAGAATGCCTCCAGTTTAGGCTTTTATTGTTCAATTGCCCTGCTGCATTAATCACATTTTACCAAAACTTAAACTGATTATATTTTCCATCCAGATTTCTGTGTCTATTAAAATGACATATTAATTATTCAAAACCTGTCCCTACTTCAAACCATAATTTAGTCACAACTTGTTTATGTTAACCCCTGACACTCTTTGCCAACAAGATTACATGCAATGTGTTATTGTAACACTGTTACATTTATATTTATGAAATACTAAGCAGTATTTTTTGTGAACAGATGCTCTGATATCACCAAATCTATTGGATACATGTTAGTAGCACATTTGCAAATAAATTAGAAATTGATCTGACGGATACTAGGGCTTTGTGCATTAGTAGGCAGTCTAATATTATCAGCTATATATTCATTCTTTTATGTCATAACTTAGATCTATTGTTATTGATGCAGCTAGTTAAGCTTTTGGATTGTATCTTTGAGCAGCAGATATATTCAATAAAGTTATTTACTCATTAGGAAAGAAAACTTTTTCTCCAAAATTTATTGAGCTTTGAAGAAAAGCTCCAAAACTGTATATTCTTTTATTTCATAGGAAAATATGGTGGCATATTTAGTGGTTTTTAAAATGCTGTGATATTTTGAAAAAAGCTGGATTTACTCACAAATATGTCTAATATATGAAACTATGCTCAGTGATAAGAAGGTGCTTTTTGATCAGAAGAAAACACAATATATTATTTATCAGTAATATGGATCATATATTCAAATGGCTTAGATTTATGAGAAAATGTTGAGAACAAAGGAGCGATCTAAGTGAAGAAATCCAGATATGATTATTTGAAACTAACATTTCAAATATGTTAGATATCTTAGAATTATATACAATTATAGTATTAAAAGAAAAAGATCACAAAAGAATTAATTCGATTCAAATTTTAAGACAAATGACAGTCTGTGCCTATGCAACTATACCAATTGTTCTCAAAGTATAGTCTTTGCCAAGTTAATTATTTTAAAATTTCTTTAATTTCTAATATAGTAAATATCAATAGATATAGCCCATGTAAACTTTTTGGAGTCTTCTATTATTTTTTATAATGTAAAGGGATACTAAATGTTCAAGAACCATTGAATTAGACAAACAAAAATAGTGACATGGGATTATAATCAAACTAAAAAAAACTTGTTTTCCTTTTTGCAGCAGTAATCCCGCTCATAGATATTATCTTGCAACCGATCCAGTCACAGGAGAATTGTATGTTTCTGATACAAATACAAGACGGATTTATCGTCCAAAATCACTTACAGGAGCAAAAGATCTGACAAAAAATGCTGATGTAGTAGCAGGGACTGGAGAACAGTGCCTTCCATTTGATGAAGCACGATGTGGCGATGGTGGCAAGGCTGTAGAAGCTACTCTGATGAGTCCGAAAGGTGGAGGAAATTGAAAATTTATGAAGAGAAAAATACGCAATATTAGTCAGCACTCACTATAACATTTAACACTGTCTAGTTGTTTATTCAATCCTGTACTTATATGTAGTTTTCTGAATGGAAGAACCTTCTAAAAGTAAAGTTGCAAAAATGAAGTCTTTGATTTCCTATCATTAATAATTTGTCTTTCATTATCATGCATTATGAATATTTTTTACCTTCTATCAAGGATGTCCATGGAAACCTGGAATGATACCTAAAAGATGGCATGTATATGATGCCATAATCATGCAAAAACCATAATTACATGCTTGCATCATAACACGAGTTGCAAGTACGTAAATCATGTCAATTGCATGATTGCATCATTATGCATATGTCATCATTTGTCCATCTTTGGTCATCTATGCATGCCATAAAGACTTTGTATCCAGGGTACCATGAAGGGCTCAATAATTAGACACAATGCTTAACAAACTGCAACAAGCAATATTTTATTTTCATACATGATATGCCAGCATACTAGAATCCAGTTCTGTTAAATCTTTAGAATCATTCTTGGTGTTTAATGAAAAGACATAAAAAACAGTGTATAAATAGAAGAGGAAAAATGTTGATGGTTATAATTTGAAAGAAAATCATATCGTATATGCTTGTTTGTTTGTTTGTTTTACTGAAGGAGTGGCAGTAGATAAGAATGGATTAATCTATTTTGTTGATGGGACTATGATCAGGAAAGTGGACCAAAATGGAATAATATCAACATTACTTGGTTCAAATGATCTGACTTCCGCGCGACCATTAACATGTGATACCAGCATGCATATCAGCCAGGTACTTTTAACAAAGATCTTTTTTCTTTTGAAGTCATTTTCCCTTGAAACAGCCTGTATAGTTCACACAATAATAACATCAGCATCTTCTTTGTCAATCTACTAATGAAAAAATAAGTACAGGTCTAAATGAATAGATTGTTCATTCATTCATCCAGGTCTAATCTATTCATTCAAATGTCTTTCCAGCAAATAAAACTCCTGGCAGGAGACAAAGAAAGAAGGAATTTTTTTAGATTTTTATATTATGGAATTTTCTTGCATTTATTTATGCTTTCTGTCTGTGAATTCTAGACAATTAAAAAACTCAGCAATAAATTTGTGTTAAGATAGTGATAGTTATTTCAAATTTGATCACTCCTTAAAATAAAATTTACTGTCTTATACAAGAGCATTGTGTTGAATTTAGTGCCTCTGGGAACAACCTTCAGTTAAGTTATTTATTATTTAATTCTACAAAATGTAAATCATCAAAGTGAAGCAATTATAAAAACAAAGATTTTATACACTTTATAATATCATTTTAGAAACAATTGAGAAAAAACAAAAAACCTTCAAGGTGGATTGTAACAATTATTGCACATGTATTAACAGATCTATTAGAAAACTACAAGACTCAGATACATTTAGTACAAACATTTAATCATTATTTTAGTGTGCTACAAACATTTCTTTACTTATTTATTTGCTTGCTTGCTTGCTGCTTCTTTGCTGTGCTGCTGTGGGTCAAAAGCTAATGTAAAAATCAGAACTGTATACCCGAAAGCAATTTAACACGTGACAAAAATCAGGAAAGACTATCAAACTTCATAAATCAGCATGTTTATCAAAACCTATTCTTGTCTGAGCATAACTCAGAGGCTGTACCTCCTAATCAGAACTATGATTGTGATGGTATAGATTTTGCAACTTTCTAAGAGATTTTGCTAAACTAATGTTTTAATAAAAGGCTCACAAATCAATATAATTTTAAATATTGCCTTTTTTCAGTACAGTTTCTCTAGAATTTTTCTTTGCATTGCTAGGTTTGTAGGGAGACAAGCTCTTAATATTGTGTGGGAGTTAGACCTGAAGACCCCATTTGTTTCCACAGAACCACATTTAAACAAATCTACCATTAACTTTTAACAGATTAACAGAGTTGGAAGGGACCTTGTAGGTCATCCAACCCCCCACCCCCACCCAAGCGGGAGACCCTACACTATTTCTGACAAATGCCAGTCCAGTCTCTTCCAGTGATGAAGCTCCCACAATTTTTTTTAAATCTTTCATTTGTGACAAATGGCAGTCCAGCCTCTAAATTTTTTTTTTTTTAATTTGATTTATATGCCGCCCTTCTCCGGAGATTTACAATGCGCTGGCAATGGCCTTCATTCTTTTGTATATTTATACAAAGTCAGCTTATTGCCCCCACAACTGGGTCCTCAATTTACCTACCTTGGAAAGGATGGAAGGCTGAGTCAACCTTGAGCCTTGGCGAGATTCGAACCTGCAGTAATTGCAGGCAGCTGGTCTTAATAACAGGGTGCTTTAGACCACTGTACTACCAAGGCTCTATCAAGTTGTAATGTTTTTAATTTTTAGTCTAATTATTTTCACCTAAGTTAAGCCATTTAAATTGTTGAATAATACCATTCTCAGTAATCCCATGCAATTAAAAGAAAACAGAACACTATTCCAAAAGCAGCAACTAGGGCTATTTTAAATTTCATTCAAAAAAATTATTTGTCTAAAGCCAGGATAACTAATGTGTTAATAAATTGTTCTTGTTTTGATAAGGTACGTCTAGAGTGGCCAACAGATTTAGCTATCAACCCAATGGATAACTCCATATATGTGCTGGATAACAACGTAGTGCTTCAAATTACAGAAAATCGGCAAGTCCGTATAGCTGCTGGAAGACCAATGCACTGCCAGGTTCCTGGAGTGGAATATACAGTAGGAAAACATGCAGTACAAACTACCTTAGAATCAGCCACGGCTATTGCTTTGTCTTATAATGGGGTGCTTTACATTACAGAAACAGATGAAAAAAAGATAAACAGAATAAGACAAGTAACAACTGATGGAGAAATCTCATTAGTTGCTGGAATACCTTCTGAATGTGATTGCAAAAACGATGTTAACTGTGACTGCTATCAAAATGGTGATGGCTATGCTAAAGATGCCAAACTCAGTGCCCCTTCTTCCTTAGCTGTATCACCTGATGGAACACTGTATATTGCAGATCTTGGAAATATTCGAATAAGAGCTGTGTCAAAGAACAAACCATTGCTGAATTCCATGAACTTTTATGAAGTTGCCTCTCCAACTGATCAGGAGCTCTATATCTTTGATGTCAATGGCACTCATCAGTACACAATGAGTTTAGTCACAGGAGACTATCTTTACAATTTTAGCTACAGTAATGATAATGATATAACTGCAGTTACTGACAGCAATGGAAATACCCTTCGAATTAGGCGTGACCCCAATCGGATGCCAGTAAGGGTAGTATCTCCAGACAATCAAGTCATCTGGTTAACCATAGGAACCAACGGTTGCTTAAAAAATATGATAGCACAAGGACAGGAACTAGTCTTGTTTACATATCATGGCAACAGTGGCCTCCTAGCAACTAGAAGTGATGAAATTGGATGGACAACATTTTTTGAGTAAGTATAAGCTTAATGTGTATCATTTTGAAGCATGCACAGGTTGGTGTAATTGAAATTTGATATATATTAATAAAACTGATAAAGCAACTATTAGAAGAGGAATTGTGCACCCAAAACAGAATACACGATCTATCTGATAAGAAATCCAGAGTAATGCTGTAACCAAAGCTGATAACCAGGCTAAATCAATCAATCCCATTTGTGTACTATAGAAAAACAGCTTAACTTAATATTAAGTTATTTTGACATGTAGTGCCAAACTACTCTGAGGTAGAAAATATGAAAACAATGTTTGTTGTTTCCTGTAACAACAATTACAGGTGTGTCAAACTCAATTTCATTGAGGTCCGCATCAGGGTTGTGTTTAACCTCAGGGGGCTGGCGTGGGCGTGGCCAACTCAACATAATTCGTGTTAGGGGACTCTGTGGTAGCCCGAGTGCTTTACTAGCGAAAACGGGCTCCTGAGCTCCATTTTCGGCTGCAAAAGCCGCCTACAACCCTCTGCCAGTGAAAATGGAGCTCAGGAGGGCCACGGGCGGCCCTCCGAGCTCCGTTTTCACTGGTAGAGACATTGTGGGCCAGTCATTCACTGTTTCCAGGGGATCTAAGCACCCCGGCGGGCCAATTCCGCCCCCCGGGCCTTGAGTTTGATATCCCTGCTGTAGTGTGTTAAGCAGCTGCTTATAATTGTTTGGACTGGTTCTGAGAAAGTTGCTTTCCTCAGAAAATGTCAGCTTCTGTTTTCTCAATTATTCTACGCATGTTCTTATGAAAAACAATTCAGATTATTCAGAACTCTGCTGGATTGGGTCCCAGATCCATTTAATCCAGCATGAATTAGATTCATGTATCATTTCCATGTATAGCTAGCCAGACACCACCTAGGAAACATACAGTCAGATTCTGAACGGAACAGCATCTTTTTCTGTGTACCTCAGAAAAGTGCTATGGCTTATAACTACCCTGTTTCCCTGAAAATAAGGCATCTAATAATAAACCCAATCGCACTTTTGAGCACATGTGCTAAAATAAGCTGCCCCCTGAAAATAAGCCCTCCCCAAAAATAAGCCCTCCCTGAAAATATTTAAACGCATGCGCAGCCGGTCCCCACCATTTCCTCTGGTTAGGGTTAGGGAGACAGAGCTGGAAATCAGGTAAGACGGCAAGAGGAGCCCTGTCTTGCTCCATGTGCCCCAAAATAATAAGACCTCCCCAAAAATAAGGCCAAGCACTTATTTTGGGGTTCAAGAAAATATAAGACAGGGTCTTATTTTGGGGAAAACACAGTAACAATAGCTGTCAAAAGATGGTTGCATCAATATAATGTTCCTATTGCAAGACTAGCAGAAGAGACATAAACCTAAATGTCCAGTCTGAAAAGTAATAACGGAAATAACTTAGACTTAAACATTGCTAGGCAGCAATAAAAAAAGAGACAGGAATGGAAGTTGGTTTTTAAGTTGATATAGTACAGGATGTGAAAAAAGACCATGGAATAAGAATGAAGACATTCAAAAGACAATAGAAGAAATTTAAAGGGCAGAAGAAGGATGTGCTATAATCGTAAAAATACGAAATTAGGTGAGTTGAAACATTAAACCGCCCATTTAAATAGATTAGGGAATTAAATAAGCACTAATGGAGATATTTAGAAGCATATTACCAACCCTATGTTAATTTAAAGAAATCAAAGAAACTTCCCTTTCCTTTCCAGTATAGCCATCAATAAGCATCTCAAAGTTCTCTGTTTTTGTCCTAAACAATATGACACCATATAGGGGAAAGAAATAATTGGAATCATTTCTTCCATGCATTTTACTATGCAGGCTGAGTCCTATAATTGGTCCTAACATATAACTTATCCTATTATTCAAAAAGTCAATTTGACTGTCAGGTCAACTTTTATAGGTATGATAATAGAAAATTTATCTTCGAATTCGAACATAGTTTTTCTTTTGTTATAAGAAGCCATCAAGAAATTCCTATTATTTAGGCATGTAGCTTCTTTCCAGAAAACAACTGAAGTATGATTCTAATCTGTAAATCAGTTAAACATCCTTTTCAATATATGTATGAGGACTGGTATTTTTTAATGCATTTAGACATCCACCTGTTTAAATAACATGAAATCTTAATATTATTTTGTGATAAAAAGGTGTATTCTGAATTGATATATTTCAATAGCTAAATATAAAATTAAGTCAAAATACATGGAAAAGTATGTATTAATCAAAATGAAAATAAAATATTACTTTGAACCTGCTTCATAATTCAAATAATCAAACCATATTCTGTTTTATTTTTACTTTTTTCTTTTACAAAGTATGTGCTGCCCAATGCATTTGTGGCTCTTGGCAGCTTACAAACACTGATATAAAAGCCAAAGTAAAAAGCCATTATAGCCCATTTAAGAAGGCCTTAAAAATTCTAAAGAACTCTTTTGAACCCTAGGAAATCTCAGTAAAATATGTTAAGCCCCTTCCAGAACTATAACAATTACAATAGCAAATTGTTCTCACAATAGAAAAAACAGAATTAGCAAAAAGTATAGTGCAAGCTATATAGGAATTAGCAATTCTTCAAGTAACCTGGGCCCAAGCTATATAAGATTTTATACACCATACTGAGCACATTGACTTGAGCTCATGAAGCAATTGTTAACCAGTACAGCTGGTTTCTTATTTCCTACAAGCACCATTCATCATCCAAATTATTGCATTATGGAGCAATTGGAGTTTCAAAACTATTTTATTATGGCAATTCAAAAAAAGCACTTTGCAAATTCTATCCTTGCAGAATGAGTGTTCCTACTATATCAGCCAGTGCTGATAAACGGTCCATCTTGCCACTAACATAATGTGGCTTTCTAGGACCAGTATCAAACCCAAGAGGACCTAGCAGCTGTACATCTGATCCTTATGAAGTCTAGCCCCAAGAAAGGAAGCATTTGTACCTTGTCTGAATTCTGGTTTGAATTATTATTATTAGTATTAGTATTAGTATTAGTATTAGTATTAGTATTAGTATTAGTATTATTTTATTTTATTTTATTTTATTTCTATACCGCCCTTCTCCCGAAGGTCTCAGGGCGGTGTACAGCCTATTAAAAACACAAAAATATACAGACATCAATTAAAAATAATTAAAATTATTAAATAATTTCGGCCCAAATTAAAACTCAAAAATTTAAAACACCCAATTTAAAATCATTTACATTGATAGCCCGGCCTGGCGGAACAGCAGGGTCTTGAGGGTATTGTATTCTCTCACATTTAACTCTTTACATCTTAGTGACATACAGAAGAATTCTAAGCGTGCAATCCAGGTTCACAGAAAAACAGAAGTATAGAGAAATATACAGCAATCTTCACCCATGCTAAACTGGTGTGACTTATTCCACAGGGCTACTTGGGAAGAGTTCTTGATGTCTCTAAAAACAATCATCTCTTGCATGAAATTCTGCGTCTGTTGATTTGGGGTGTTTTGTTTTTTTTTACTTTTCAGTCTAATGCTACCAATATTGCCATATGTTGAACGAATATAATTTTCGTTATATTCAGTCAATCACCGTCATTGTTTTAAGTTTGAAGATGAAGGAAATGTCACCTCTGCTAGGGGCCTGGCTATTTGGGATCCTAGTAGAGAATTGTGCCCATGTTCAATGTTATGAAGAGCAACCAACAGAGTAGATGGGATACAATTAAGGAGAGTCTTATGCATCGATCTCCTTTTACACAGTTAAACTTTATGATTTAGTCAATATCTGGACCATAGTCGTAATTATTTTTTATTTCTTCTATTCTTTTAATTTTTGTTCATATTTTAGGTGCTTATTTTTAATTATTTTATTATTAGCTGTTGTTGAAAATAAAGAATTAAAAATAAAATACATATTTATGTAGGCAAAACTTTCTAACTAAATATTTATCATTCACATTAAAAATTAATTCACATTTTATTTCCAGTGAAAAATCTTACACTGCAGGAAGTCCTTCCCATGTCAAGAGAAGGTTAAATCCTTTCATTAAACGTGCTGTCCTACTGATTATACAATTTCAGCAACACTGAGATGCCATAGTAAAATACACGATATTTTCTTCCGACGGGGGCAAGATAAACATAGCAAGACACTTAGTAGATTGAGTTTTATGTCCTCAGCAGTAACATTTGAACTGATATTTAAATTAGTTAACTGAGATGCAGAAGGACCCAACTCTATTTCCTGACAGATGAATTCTAGTGGGGAGTGGGGAGTGGTATTCTGAAACAGGGAATTCCTGGCAAACAATTCAGACTCTCTCTTCATATAGTCTAGAGTCCCTGTATTAATCCCCAAACTTTCTTGTTGAATCTTAATTGTCACTTAACTTTACTGCTAAAAATCCAGATAAAAGTTTCAATTGTTCTGGGGTTCTCTATTGGAATGCTGAACTATGAAATGCAGTAGTCCATGAACTATATGTTATCCATAAACCTTTTCAGAATTACTGTATTTTTTATCCATACATTTTTTACACTTGTTCTAGAAGTAATCCATATCCACATACGACATGATAGAAAAGTAACATTGCCATTGGAATAATCTGCAGAACTATCCCTTTCAATATATCATAGCAACTTGGCAAAGGGAATTCCATTGTAAAGTCTCAGGATTTAAATATATGTTTGCCTCTGATCTGAGATAGTGTAGATTTTTTTTTTTTAATTTGATTTATATGCCGCCCACCTCCGGAGACTCAGGGCGGCTTACAATGTGTTAAGCAATAGATTCCCCACCCCCACCCCCAATATTTAGGGGACGTTTTGAATGTCCCAGTTTTACCTCATTTCATTGTTTAAAAATGTTGGACAAACTAATAGGATCATCTATATAGTATTATATACAGTATACTTAGAATTCTTGATTAGTAAAGAATGCTATGAGAGATTTGCATTTGATTGGTAATTTTCAGTAGCTTGACAGTAAAGAAAATTTCCAGCAACAATACTGCAAATGAAAAGAGTCAGATTGATGTAATGGTTAAGGCATCAGAGTAGAAACCATGAGACTGTGAGTTCTAGTCCCAGCCTAGCCACAAAGCCATCTGGGTGATTCTGGGTCACTGGGCTAGTCGCTTTCTTTCAGCCTTAGGGAGGAGGCATTGGCACTTCTGAGAAACCTTCCCAAGAAAACTCAGGGACTTATCCAGGTAGTTGCAAAAAACTGACTTAAAGGAACAAAAAAAACCCTCTTGAAAATAATACTTATACTTTACTAGCTCTGAGGCAATGAATACAAAAATAGCACTGTTTGATTTTTTGAGACAGCAACTGTCTCGTGTCCCTGCTCTTTGCAGATGCTATGACACAAAATATTATTGCAAATAGGCATGGAAGTAGGTAATACTTGTTCATGCTCAGTCCTAAAACTTTGTATTATAATATTTACCATTTAGAATAAATTACTACATCAAAATATACCATGTGATTGCAAATACCTATTTAAAATATGCAGATATGAAAAGCTAATGAGTAGCTGTTAAAACATAAGATGATTATTATGATTCACTTCAGGGTCAATTTATTCTATTACTATGGCTGTGTTATACAACACATTTAACTTGGTTTTAATCAACTCATTTTTCTGAGTTTTCACATTACAGTACATTAAATCATATATTAACCACATGAGTGGGTTCACATAGTACAAACTGACCAAGTTTTCCAAATTCATATGAATATAGCCACAAATTTTGCAGCATACCTGCTTGAGCATGTTATCTGAGTGTCTGATTCAGGGGTGAAATCTAAAACTTTTCGCTATCGGTTCTGTGGGTGGGGCTTAATTAGTGGGCGGGACTTGGTGGTCAGGTGGGTGTGGCCAAGTCGACGTCACTTCTTTGCCCTTTTTTAACCTACAAAACAACACAACACAACTGGCTCACCCACAATGTAAAAGCAGCTGTGCTAGACCCAAAATGGCCCCTGCAACAAGCAGGAACCTCACAGAGCCACAAAAAGCCCCCAAAAAACCAACTTTCACACTTTACACACACAAAATTCCACATACAGCTTTGTGAGATTTTGTGTGTTTGTGTAATTAGAGTGAAACACTACAGAAACACACAAAATCCCAGAAAGCTGAATAAATATTATTTTATTTTATTTTATTTTTATTTTTATATAAAAGCAGCTAAATTTAAAAATTCCTAAACTTTAAATGGCTAGGTCTAAAAAGAGAACAATTAAAAAAAAACCCAATTAACTATTTTTTTTAAAGCTCTCAAAGGGGAAAAAAAAACTTACCCAATTGAAGGGACAAGGCAGGCAGGCAAATAGAGCTGCTCACCGATGAGCTTGATTGCAGGCAGGGAGATTCACTTGCTTGCTGATGCAATGGATTGCAGGGATTACAGCAAGCGAAGCAAGGCAGGCGTTGCAACCAGCAGCTCAGGATTCAGTCCAAAAAGCGAAGGTAAGCAAGCTGGAGGCTGGGGGGGAAGGGATTTTTGCTACCGGTTCTCCGAACTGCTTGCTGCCATCACTACCTATTCGCCCGAGCCTTTCCGAACCGGGAGCATTTCACCCCTGGTCTGATTCTTTTTTGCCACATACCGGTAAATATTTCTGACCCAATCAGTATCTGGTTCAATTTAAGTATATAGTAGCATTCTGTGATATTTTTTCCTGAATTCTATTAAGCCAAAAGTGGAAACCTAGGTTACCAAGACAAACAGAGTTAGAGTTGGTTAACATTTGGATTATGAGAAAATACCAGGGTTAAATCTAAAACTAGATTAGGTTATTGGAAGAACATTGCAGAACAGGAGAAGTAAAACATTCCTGTATTGGTGCCAAAATATGTCAGTTTTAGCCCAGAAATCATCCCAGAGTTGAGTTTTATTCAAAAGGGTCTTCCTCCCTATAAAAACAAATACTAAAATTATCAATTAGCAAATAAGTACTATTTCCATTGTGTTTCCAAAGGCTGTTCATCTTGCAAGCCATTCAACATTGCAATTAAAAATTTAAAAAGCTGTTTAATTATCTGTTACAAGGTCAGGTGAATACTATATTGTCATTCAGTCCTAATTATTCTCTGAGTTGCTAAATGTTTCTGTAATTATATATTGGATTTCAAAGGAAGTCAAGTTTTGCATTCTAAATAACCCTTTATATTTCTAACAAAACTCTTCCCTTTCTTCCACATTTGTTTGGCTCACAGATTATTCAAATATGTAATTTCTCTGATATGTGCCTGACAATTTGAAGGAAGATTTGATCTTAATTGTGTTTTGAGAGCTGTATCAAGAGTAAACTGTGAAATAGTGTTTGATTTTTCTGTCTGATATCTACTATTTTATAAATACAATTATTTTCTGTATTCTTTTTTTTTATTATTGAAAAAGTTTTTCAAATACAAATTTTCCCCCTTCCCCCCCTCCTCCCTAACCCCCCTCACCCCCCTTCCCCTTTGACTTCTTCATAATAAACCCAAATTCATAACAGATTATATCGTACTTTGCTATCCACTTACTCCATCTCCATATACTGACCCTTTCTTTCTAATAAAATTATCATACCCCCCTTATACTATGCTGTAATATGCATTTCAAAGTGACATTCTATTATAACAATATCTAGTAACTCCTGATTTAACATAATGATATTATTATATCTCCCAATTTAACAATTTCGGCTCGTGATCTACCCTTTTACTACCCCCCATACAATATAACATTTCAAAGCATACTTCCGCTCTAAAACTATTCAATAAATCCTAATTTGACACTTATTCAATTCAACTAATTTCCTTCCCCCCCTTCATTACATACATTCAGATCTAAACATAATATCCCTTTTCTTTAAACTAAACAATCCGTAACCTATCCTATCTCCACCCACTTTCCTACAAAATTACCATAATTATTCTTAATATCTTTATTCTTCTGCCCACTCCCCTAGAAAAATATTCCCTTATGTAAATAAAATCCTAGAAGAAAAAAAAAACTTTTTGCTTGTAATCCATATAACATCTTCTGTAATATCCTTCAACTGGATGATAAATTCCATCACCCATGTTAGGGTAACATCGCATCCTTATTCCAACAGTATTTTCAGAATCTTCAATTACCATCTGCCCCCATCAGTAACGAATATCTTCATATTGGAAAAAAGAAACAAAAAAAGCCCCCAACAACCACCCGAGTGACTTTATAATTATATTCCGTATAATGTTTATGGAGGTATCTTTTATCCAGATTATTAATTCCAACCATCGTAATAGGGTAACAACCAGATCTTCTGCGTGCCCCAATCAGTAAATCTCTTGCCATATAACTCGACATACACGTAATATATTTATCCGGAAATCCAAAAATCAAACAAGATGTTTACAACCATTCAATTTAAGGCCTTTTTCACACCCCAAAATAATTCAGCACTGCAGAGATCTGTCCTTTCCTCAGGATAAAATAAACCAATGCTTTGCCAATTATCTTTTCATATATTCAGTACTCTCATAAGTAACTGGCATTACTGTTGTTTAGTTTAAAAGTTTTTATGTTTGTGAGACCTACTTCTTCTTTTCTTGACTTTTTGTGGGTTGGATCTCCATCCTAAATTCCTTCCTGTAGATTGTATATCAACTATTTGGTTTTGCTGGTGTATAACTTGATCCTGTTGGGTTTGCTTTTGTGGCTGAGATCTTTCTGGTTCTGTAAATTGTATATCAACTAATTGACTTCCATGCTGGTTTGTGGTTTGACAAATCATTGCAATAGGATCCAGAACCGCCTCTCTTATATTAAATAATCCAGCTGAGACCTCTGAAAGAGAATCCAAAAGCGGCTCATCTGTGGAGACCTCTTTAACTTGTTGTTTCTTCATTGTCTCCATCTCCTTCTGCTTTTCTTGAATTTCTGTCTCTTGTTGATTTTGCTTTTTAAGTACCTTATGATAAAATTCTTCCGCTTTTTCAACAGTATTTATCTGATATCTTATTCCTTGATATCTCAGTATTATACCCACTGGGACATCCCACCTGAATAGAATATTTTGTCTTCTTAACTCAGTCACCAAAAAACCAAATTTCTTTTTATCTCTTACCATCTTAGGCGGCAATTCCTTAAATATCCAGATTTTTCTCCCATTCAGTTGTAAAGTAGAATTAAAAGATTTTTGCACAATATCATTCCTTATCTCTTTATCTGTAAAGTAAATCACCACATCTCTAGGCAGTTGCCTTTGTTTTGCAATCCAGGAATTCACTCTATAAGCCTTATTAATTTTACTGAATACCTCCTCAGGATGAACATTTAAGATCCCAGCCAAAACTTGAGCAGATGTTTTTCTTAAATCATCACTATAATTTTCCTGTAAACCTCTAATTCTGATCGCAAATTCTGTGATTCTGTACTGCAGCATTACAACCTCTCTTTCAATTCCTTGCTTTATATCTTCTGCATTATAAGTCTCGTGGCCAGCTTCCTTTTTAGACTTTAGTTCTGAGCTATTATCTCGAATATTTATTAAGTCCTTTTCAATTCTTAGTATTTTATTGTCCAAATTATCAATTTTCTCCATTTTAGACTCTAACAATTTAATATTTGTATCCAACTTTATAACAATTTCTGAAAAACCATTAGTCACTGTTACAATCTTTTGTTGCAAATTGTCATACTTTTGTTGTATCATTTCTTTAATTTCCTGCCTTAAATTTTCGAATTCCTGGTTCACAGTCTCATAACATTTTGCCATTTCCTCCTGAATAAATTCTTTTAAATTAAAACCATTCTGCGAAGTCTGTAGGCTCAGAGCTTGCTCAAGCAGTTGCGAGTGGGGGAGCACCCGCCCCCCTTCTTGTCTATCAGATTTCATTAGTAACGCCATCCTTCCAGCAGGCTGTTCTTTTTTACCCCCCAAACAAGATCAAGTACAAATCTCCAAGAAGAGAGGAACTTAAAATAACTCTTTTTCTTTCAAATTGTAGCCAGAAGTATATATTCCGCTACTTTGTATCTGTTATGGAAGGACTCTTAGTTTCAGCTTTCTTCTACTTCTCAAGCCTCAGTGGCCATTTTAAAGCTTTTTTTTTTCCTCTTTCACTTTAAAATGCTTGTAAATTCATTAAGGATACTTGCGACTTAGGGTCCAAAATCCAAGTCTCATCTTTTTTAATAAGTCCATCTGTTAGTTTCGTTAGTTAATCCGGTTCCAGCGCCTAGCTCTGCAAAAAAAAGCAGATTGCACTCGATGCCCGGAGCGGCGGCAAGGGACAATAGGGAGCTCCAATCCACCCGTCCCCAAGAGTTAAAAAAAGACTCTGGGGACTTCGCAGAGGGCTCTACCCACCCCCGCCCGCTCAGACTCACATTTCCATCAGGAAATTGAGTTTTTCGAGCCGCCTTTCAGATGTAAAGGCGGCTCTTTTACCGGCAACGGGGCGGCGGTCACAGAGGACCATCTGGCGGCGCCGGAAGCCAGACCATTTTCTGTATTCTTATTGCTGTAGTTACATTATCTTGAATTTAGTGAAGCAGAAATGAAATGGACTGAGCAAATAATTTTAATCCATTGCATAGCTCCAGATTAATCGTATTGACCACATAAAATAAAAGAACGTGTCTGACATTAAAAATCATACATTTATCACAGATTATTAAAAATTATCGGGCAAATGAGTTCATTTTCAAAATCAGTAGTGATTGTTGTTGCATTGAGAGTGTAATACAGACAGATACAGGCTACCATACAGACATTCTACTGGCAGAATATAATATGGCAAAAAGCCATTTTGATGCAGCTTTTAACATCTACCTTTTAGCTTTGAACAAAAATATTTTGTTTCTTCCTGTATATTTAAAGAGCATTTTAATCTGTAGCTGTTGTTGCAATTCTAATAGAACTAGATTGTGTGTATCTACTTCAGGTCATGTAATTTGATTTTTTTTTAACATCGCTCTCAATTGATCTAATACTGCAGCCTGGAGACGCCTGCTATAGGCCAGGATTTATGTAAACCATACAAAATGCCCAGTGCTGCATTTATTCCAACTTTGTATGTACAATTCACCACAGGAGATTTAAGGATCTGGACAAGAGAATTGGAACCATATGTCAAACTCCATGTAACTGACAAACCAAATAATTAAACAGCACACAGATTTCAGAAGAGTAACTTTAGTGATAATCAGGGATAAAAACATAATTTTAAAAATGATAAGATTAAATTCCAATCCACATATGAAAGTCAAGTAAGGTCCAGTCTCTTTGAAACAGTTTCTTCAACAATCCCCAAATCTAGGCTGCTTTTCCTCTTCTTACAAAAGCTAGACCAGGGGTCCCTGGCCACGGACTGATACTTGGCCCACCAAGAACCAAGCCACGCAAGTGAGCGAAGCCCCATTCATGCATACACCGGATCTAGGCAACACTCAAAACCACGCCTCCATGGTCTGCAGAAAAACTGCCCTCCATGGAGCTGGTCCCTAGTGCCCAAAAGGTTGGGGGCTGCTGAGCTAGACTTTTCCTGCCCTGCTTCTTTCCCAATCTTTAATAGCTAATTTGATTTCGATAGAAGAAATCCCTGTGCATATTCTGATAGGGTAAATATATACAGGTGTAAAGGATACAAAAATTCCAAAGGTATAGAAGTTGTGCCACTTGCTAAAAAATCTGCACTCCTTTTCCCAATGCTAGCCAATTTGCTAGCTAGAACCATTGTCACCGTGAAATACCCTGTGGCTGATAAACTAAACATTGAATTAATGAAGTGGACTTTAGATGGTGATACTTTTAAACCTCACCCCAGCCTGAGTTTATTTTGCATATTCAGCATTATATAGCTAATTTAGCTAATTAAAGAGCTAAAAGGGTTATCTAATGTTAATATATTCTCTGCCTGATAGGATGGAAATATACTGGCTGCCAATTTGCTATGACGCCAGGTTCTAAGTGCTTTTGTTGACATATAACTGCTACATAGGCCAGGATTTTATTTAGTTGATGGATCCCATCCTTTCCATATCAGTTAGGAATGCAATACCCAATAAAAATATCTTCTTATGAGATTGTCCTTGTCAGTGATGTGTTATGTATCAATCCATAACAGAACATTTTCTAAAGAGACAGTAGCTTCCTCCATGACTTTCTGGCTTGTAAATATTTGGTATTAACTGAAAACCATTAATTGAATTGATGCTGCTGAATATCTTGTTTCTCCTGCTGTCTATTTTTAAAGTGTTGCAGTTTTATGGTTTTAAGAAGTTAAAAATTTAAAGTTTTGATCCCATTTGTGCATTTTCTTTAAGGTTGTGAGGGCTGTAATGAAAGGTGATAGTAGATCCTTATGCTGACTTTGATTTTAACAAATGAAAACATTGCGTCCATATTACAAGCATATATCTATCTATCTATCTATCTATCTATCTATCTATCTATCTATCTATATATATATATACTTACTGAATTATTACACTAAAGACATTAGAAAAGCCTGTGTCATTCCCAAAAATAAAGTTACAATAACACAAAGCTTCAGAGCGCCTAATTAAATTTAACATATAGTTAGAAAATCTCAATATACATTGTGAGGAAACTCTAAGCTCCTGGCTTGTAAGAGATAAGTAAATGTTATTATCTAGAGAAAGAAGAGATCATTATTTTCAAAATCAACAAAGCAAACTTCAGAAGTACCTTTAAAAACTGCTTATTAAAGTATTCCTGGAAATTTATTGTGCTTGACATATTTTGAGGAAAATAATGTAACCCTGAATGAAAAGAAATTGTGAAATGGGACATTTTATTTCCCAGAAGTAAAAAATGAAATGAAATAAAGGGAAGCAAAATACCTTTTTGCTGATGTTGTAGCTTTCAAGTTGCACCCAATCCAATTCAGGAATACAACAATGATATATACATTGAAAGTTTAAAAAAAGCAGATGTGTTTATTTAATTACTATTGTTTTGAAATAGTGTGGAAATCAGTTCATACTTTTAACAATGTTACATGCTTTCTTAATCAAGTTTGTTAATGTGTTATGGATAAATGTAAAAATTTAAAAAATAAATAGGTTACTCAGATAATTTAGGACTGGAAAACCCATGGTATTCTTCTTTTAAAAGAAAAAGGTTAGCTGAAAACATTTTGTACACCTAATAAGCCAATTAATATTTTACCAGATTTTTTTTGAATCGCCTGTTAACCATGCAAAATAAATGCATATTTCTACATAATAACTAAGAAGCAGGATATTTTCTTTGATATGTAATTACTGCACACTTGATTTTAGCCAAAGGCTGAAAAGTAATACTCTGTTTTTTTCAGATTGTATAAATTGTTCAACTTTTTTTTTATACATAAGAATATATTTCAGTACAAAATTTGTGGAGCAAGTACACAAGCAGTATTGTACAAAAGTCTCTCATATTTAATTTTGTGTCCTAAAAATAAAAATGTCAGTATATGCCACATAACTATGAATTTATGGAAAAGTTGATATATTTTCTGCCAAATATATAGATACATGCTCTAAAGATTCTCTACCAATAGATTAATTAAGTTCAGCTGAATATGAATTTTCATATTCATATTGATTATCTTGAAAAGCAAGATCAAGTTTTTCATCAAATAAATAGACAATTGTAATTGAAGTAGTCCTTGACTACCCAATTGGGCCCAGAATTTTGGTCACTAAGCAATTAAATTATTAAGTGAGTCATCCTGTAACCACACCCAGATTTACAACCATTTTTACCATGGTCATTAAGCAAACCACATGGTCATTAAGTATATGTGGCTTCCCCAATTGACTTTGCTTGCTGGAAACCAGCTGGGAAGGTCATAGATCATGATCATATGATTGCAAGACACTTCAACTATCATGAACGTGAGCCAGTTGCTAAGCACCCCTATTGTGATTGTGTGACTATGGGAGTGGTGCAATTGTCATAATGTGAAAGACAGGTTGTAGATTACTTTTTTAATGGCATTGTAACTTTGAATATAGTTAAATGCTTGTAAAGCAAGGATTACCTGTAGTTTTGTTGTGAACCATTTCAGATCTATTCTTTTAAATATCTGTCACCATTCATTAAAAAATGTATAAATATATTTCAATCTTAATCACATTATCTAATTTTCCTCTGTAATTTTCACATGTTTTGGAGACCAAACATGTAGCTTAAAATTTATTTTGCAGAAATGTCTCTGATTTTTTTATTGCCTAGTACTAGACATATTTATAAGATTTGCTCAGAGCTATAAGTAGACTGTCCATCAATTCAGAGAGGAATTCCTGGATGAGAATTAAAATTTAGAAAGGCATGTTAGCAATGTCTTCAGCTGGAATAGAAAAGTAATAGTATCAAGAAATTGATTGCTTAAAATGCATGTAGATATAAAGAAAGGAGAAATGGCTTAGACAGAAGAACACGAGATAGCATAAAAGCAACTAAGAAGCATATACTGTACATGATATGACTTTTAATGAGGAATTCTTTTGCATTTTTTTTGTCTAGTACAAAAATCTGTGTAGTACAGAAAGAACACAATAGCAGTGATACCGTTTTGTAGGATTTAATGGGGTTGATGCCCAGTCAAAAAAGTAGCTTTTACAAAAGTAGATCATGTCTTTTCTCTGTTGCTTGCCATGTTAGAGCCATTTCATATTCAGCACTATAAATCTTAACCCTGATTGCTCTCAACATTAACATATTGTTTCTTGCAGTGAATTCTTTAGCCTACATATTTCAGAGTTACATTGCAATTCTCTAGACCTCCAGCTCTATTATATCTAAGTAAACAAGGATAGGTACCAGTAGAATCCTTTAAAACTGTTTTCTCTCTAGCTGTGTTCTATTAGTGCTTTTTTATATGCAAGTCCTGTTTGCATTTATTTTACAGAGAAATGAAATAACTAATAAATATAGCCTAAGCAAGATAATTCATTTTAATCTGGTTGTGAATTTTATTAAATTAAGTTTTGAAACCTTTTAGAATGATCCATCCAGATCCAGTTGTGAAATTAGTGAAATTTACAGCTTGTCCCTTAGAATGAACAATTAATAATAAAATGAAAACAAAGATAACTTTTTAATTATTTTTAATTCTGCATATACAGCATTTTGAAGAGCTTCCACTGAGTCTATTTGTGTGATCCATTGTTCATTACAGGATTTAAGTTAAATTAGTAGTCACAAATTGTTTGCAAAGAAAGAAAAATGCATTTATGCAGGGAATAACGCAGCAGAATTACTAACAGAGTCATTTGGTATTTGGAGTATCAGGAAACACTTAGATAATCTGTGGGTGACTGAGTACAGTATGTCAAGTACATAGCCTTTGTGTGCTGCTTTTCAGTAGCAGAAAAGGTGAATCATCTCATCCTCCTACTTGAAAATGTAGGGACAATGATGAGAACAAGAGGGCACATTGCTGATATTTCTTTATTTCTTCATAATAAACTCTCAAAATAAGCATGTGTCCGATATCAGCCTGCCTATACTCTGTTTTTAACCTCTGTATTTATATAAGGCTAGCTTTACTTAAATATTCTATGTAGGACAAAGAATTACTTGAAAAGCACTACAGATCAAAGTGGGAGTTTTTCCCAGTACACAGCCTTAAAGATGCATTTTGCTAAAAATTATCTTGTAGCAGAGAGTTTCCTACAGGAAACCCCTGCACTAATTTGCAAATGTTCACATTTATTATGCCCGGGGTGGGCATGCGAGGTTTGGCGGGGCCAACCCCCTTTTCCCGCTGCCCTGAGCTTCTTTACTCCTCTAGCTGAGAGGTGCCATCGGCGGCATTGATTGAGAAAAGGGAGGGAGTGCCCACGATCGAGGAATGGATTCTGAAGATGGCCAGTTTTGCAGAGATGGCGAAGATTTCAGCATTTTTAAAAGACTGTTTACAAGAGACTTATGAACGGGAATGGAAAAAGTGGATAGATTATGTTCAGAACAAATATCAAACTAGGAAGTATCAAATAGCTTTTATTTGAAAATGATATTTTAAGATAGAAATATTTCAATGTAATGAAGATGAAAAAAAATAGGAGGGGGAGGGAGGGGTTCAAGTTTTATATAAGTTTTATACTAAGGGTTTTTTTTTACCTGATATGAGTATATTGTGTGGAAGTCCGGGGGGAGGGGAGGGCTAGGGAGGTTGGGAAGTTTGGGGTGGGTTGAGGGGGGGGGAAGGGGTGAAAATGTAATTGTAAAACTTTTGCAATAAAAAAAAAGAGAGAAAAGGGAGGGAGAGAGAGATAAAGAAGAGGAGAAAAAGAGAAATAAGAAAATGATGGAGGGAGAGAATGAGAGAGAAACAAATGAGAGAAAGAAGGGGGAGAGAAAGAAAGAAAGAGAGAGGGAGAGGAAAAAGAAAAGCAAATGAGGAGAAAAAGAGAGAAATGAAAAAAGATGGAGGAGAGAGTGAGAGGGAAAAGAGAGGGAAACAAATGAGAGAGAAGGGAAGAGAAAAGAAGGGAGAGGAAAAAGAGAGAAAAACAAATGAGGGGGGGTACGAGAGAAATGAGAAAATGATGGAGTGTTGTGGACTACCAGTGGCCTGCGCGGATTGTGGCTGATCCTGACGACGAGGAGGCTGGTATGGTGTCGCGCCAGCAGCCTGTGCAGCCGGTGCTCGAGTCGGACAGCAAAGAGGCTGAAAAAGATGTGGTGCCAGAGGCAGAGATTCAGCCAGGGCCTTCAGATCCTCCAGAGGCTCCTTCAAGTGAAGAGAGTGAAGTGGAGGAGCCTCTTCTCAATGCACGAGCACGCAGAGCTGCCAAAAGGCAGGAGTGGTTACTCAGGAGGAGGGCTCCTCGAGAGTAAGGCTTGGGGCTAATTGGCCACTCCCTTAGCCTATTTAAGTTTGCACACAGCTAGCAAACGTTGCAGGAAACAACGTGTGTTTGTCCGGTCATTTGTTGAGCATTTGAGAGTGAATTTTCCTTGCAAACCTGGTTTCTGGGCTAATTGCCAACTCTTGTAAGCCTTTATCTAATCTTTGGAATTTCTGGCAGGCTGTTAAGGACATTTTTAGTAATAGCCTGCATTTGAAAAAGACTGTGTTTGTAGTAAATGGAGTTGTTTGGAGTTTTGTGTGTGCTACATTTCTTGAGTTCCGTAGCTGGGGCAGAACATGGAGGGAGAGAAAGAGGAAAAAGAAACACATGAGAGAGGGAGAGAAATGAGAGAGAGGAAAAACAGAGAAAAACAGAAATGAAAGGGGGGGAGGGGAGGGGGGAGAGAGAGACCCATTTCCCACAAAAAACACCGGGAGCCACAAAACCTAAGTAGGCATGGCTTTGGGGTCATGTGACTGGGTGAGAGTGACGTTGAGCCACGCCCATCCAGGTTTTGTGGCTCCTGGTGTTTTCTGTGGGAAACGGGTCCAAATGACTCTGAGTGTTTAAGGTTGCAGACCTCTATAATAGACATACCATGAAAGAAAAGGAGATTAAGCGAACAGTGAACAGGGTCATTCAATACTGTAATATTTGGTTACAAGTACCACTTGTTCCTTTTATATTAGGAATTTTATCTTTTTCCATTCAATTTTTTGTTCCCAGTGAATGCATCACAATGGCCCTACAGTAATAGTACTCCTATCACAGCTTATTGTTGTATCATTAAGAATGTGATGCTGTCAGGAATGTACATGAACCAAGTTCATTCTCTTCATAAACAGATAAGGCCCATGCTAAATTAAAAAGAAAAAAAAATCAAAACCACTGGATATAACATTTGTATCAAACTGAATTAAATCTACCCTTATTATAAAAAGCAAATTTGGAACATAAAACAATTAAACCCTACTAAATATACTCCTTTTAAATAGCAAATTAGATTGCAGTAGGATTTGGTCACAGTCCAAAGAGACTTCTATGCAGACTTGAGAGCCATTGGGGTTTTTTTCCCCCTCTACCAAGCTTCCTTTATATATTGAAAAAGCTTTCAATAAATTCAACAAATTCTTCATTTTTTCATTGTGCATAAGTCAGGCATAAAACCTCAAAATTCCTCACAGTGTTATCAGCTGAAATTTCTAGTTTGAGTCAGTGAGTAAAAACAATTCATTCTTGCATTTGTTTGTTTGTTTGTTTGTGTAAATTGTTTTAGCTATGACAGTGAAGGCAGATTGACCAATGTCACATTTCCAACTGGAGTGGTCACTAATCTACATGGAGAAATGGAAAGGGCTATTACTGTAGACATTGAATCATCTAGCAGAGAGGATGATGTCAGCATCACTTCAAATCTATCCTCAATTGATTCTTTCTATACAATGGTCCAAGGTACGTTAACAAATTAAATGAAGCAATAATCTTCAAGAGAAAAAAAATGAATTAAAAGAAAAAACACTGTTATATTTATTACAAGTTGTGATGAGAACTAACCTGAAAGGGAGGTTAGCTAGGGTTTTGTATAGGGTTAAAGCTTTAATCTTCTATAATACACATACCTATTTAGAAGAAAATTCAACTGAATAAAGTCATTAACTTTATGATTGTGTCTCTAATTTTTATGATTACACTTTCACTAGTTGTGGATGCAATTTGCAAGTAAAAGTTTTAAAAATATTTAGTTACATTGATTAAAACCTTTTATATACATTCTATTTCTAAAATTATTCTAAAAGGCATGTAGATGTAAAAATAATGCTTCTTATGGCATGTATTTGTTATACATTGAAATATGCACCAAGAAGTCAGATAATGCTGAAAGGTCATAATCAAAAAATTAAAATTAAAAGTTTAATGTTTAATAGTTTAAATGGTTTAAAATTAAAACGCTTGTATTTTTAATGCAACTGAATGTTGCATTAATATTGACTTGGTTTGTGTTATGAATAATTTTGTATGAAAAATCTTGGTTTAGAAATACATCTTTGCTGGGTTTCATTTCAGATCAATTAAGAAATAGCTACCAGATTGGATATGATGGGTCTCTCAGAATCATCTATGCCAGTGGTCTGGATACACACTACCAAACAGAACCACATGTTTTAGCAGGTACAGCCAATCCAACTGTAGCAAAAAGAAATATGACTCTTCCTGGAGAAAACGGACAGAATTTAGTGGAGTGGAGATTTCGAAAAGAACAAGCACAAGGCAAAGTGAATGTGTTTGGCCGTAAGCTCAGAGTAAGTTACATCTCTAATGCATTTTTAGTTTAAGATGAATAGTATACAAGACCTACTGACAGCTTTCACTGCTTCAAATGAACTTTTTTTTCTTTTAGCAAGTCTTCTAAGACCAATAAGATAAAAAGGAAAAGGAATAATCCTTGCTAATATAATTTCAAGTTAGCAATGCCTCAGAAAGGAATATCTTAATTCATATTGTTCTATGTATTTCCAGACTTACAACCCTCAGTTTTTACCATTAGCATCACACACTAAATATGAAATCCTTCCTATGCAACCCTATATTTTCTGCAGATACATAGAATGTTCATTTTAGATGAGACCCATTAACAGTGTTTTAGGTTAATCTTAAACATTAAGCTATAGTCATCAACTGTATAACTCCTTACTTTAAAAAAAAGGAAGTTTATAACCCTAGGTGTGTTTCATTTCACTGAATGTATGAAATCTGGGATCTCCCTGTAGTATGTTGGTTTGTGAGTTAGTGTCCAGGTTAGAGATCCTAGCTTTCATACCAAAGGACTTCAAGCATGCTTGGGAAATAATTGGGCTTTATCTGTGTTTGTAGTGTACTATCTGAATTCTTCAGTACTCAAAAATTGACCTGTAGTGTCCCTAGTTTTAGCAGGAACTCTTACATATGGAAAGATGTTAGTAAGACTGGTAACCTAATCAGCCCTGTCTCAATCTCTTCTGAATATTCTATGGAAAAGCCTCAATTTACCAACACCATGATAGGCAACAGAGGTCAGTATCCATGAGTCCATCTAGTCATAGCCATGGCATATGGAAGATTGCAAACCGGAACCTAAAAGCATAAATGGCAAAGGCATGAATTAACAAGAATGATGTTATATATGCCTGTGAAATTAAGAGTGGAATGGTGTTGATAAGTACAAGTAGGGAGGTTTTAATTAATAAAAAGGCTTAAATGAATACTAGAAAGTATGCATTTATGTCATGTTAGTTGTTGAGGTTGCTGAAAGTAAAATTTGTAGGTTGGTGATAATTACATATTATTTTCCAGCGAATGACAATAAGAGAGAAGGTTTGGAAAAATTGTGCAATATATTGAATGAATGCAATCCAGGGCGAAAATATTCTGTTAGATGATGATGACATGAATAGATGGTAAGAAAAAGGCAATAGAACATAGAAAAAATGTTACTGCCATTTGGACATCAAAGAATGAAAGATTCTGGTCAACATACATTTACAAAAAGGTCGGTTTTCAACATGTCACTGAAGCAGAATGCACAGGGAAAGTAAATGATTCGAAAAACATAACTGATATAATTGTTTATTATTACAAACTGAGACATTAGCGAAGGATATAGGGGAGATAAGAAGTTATGAATGTATGGCAAGCCATTATTTGAAAACATCAAAAGTGAATCAAGAAAAAAATATGCATGGAAGAAAGGAAGTAAATGTATGAGAGTAAGTATATGACTACAGGAACTAAATGTATGAGTTGTATCTGAATAGCTGGCAGAATATAAATTAATCTCTCAAAAGAATGAATGGAAGTGAAACATATGGAAAGAAGATTTGGAAGTTGCCCAGAATTAAGTGAGAATTACACTCACTGGGTGGAAGTGACAATAGTACCACAGAATGTGGGGGTTACTCTAATGAAGAATATGCCAAGGGCTTTTAAGAGAAAGGTCTCTGCAAATAGTGCTGCTGAGAGAATGTTAATGTGTACACATAGCAAAAAATAGTTGCAAATAGAATGTTGTCTTTATGTGGCATTGTGTGAGTAAGGGTAAAAGCATCATCTCTTCTACCTTTATAGTTTGAGCAAGGATTTGAATTACAGTAACATTGATTGGCTTGGACCTTGGTGAAAGTTTGCTAAAATGGGAAAGGAATAGTAACATTTTAAGTGATACAAGCGCTGATAGAAAGAAAAATAGATAGTATGTATTCTTTTGTATGTAATGAATGTGCATATAATATGAAATAAATTTAATTGTGTATAAGAACCGGCTTCTAGCTATTTTGATATGTGGGAACTGAAATTTGGATAGGTCAGGAACATAAAAATAAGTTGAATGCAGTAGGAATGGGGTATTCAAATAAATGTATGGTAAAACAAAAGGTGGTAGGGTAAAGAATTAATGAGTGTCAAAAGAATGTGAATACAGATGTCAGTGACTAGCACAAAGTGAAGGTTGATAAGATGGTTTCATTAGAAGGGGAAAGTGAAAGAGGGTCCAATTATAGAAAATACATCTGAAGAAGAATGAATGGGTCAAGAGCAACTGGAAGGCTGAGAAAATTGTAGTTGGATGGAGTGAATAAGGTCCTGAAAAAAGAGACAAGTTGTGAGTGTAAAGAATCAGTGCACAAATGTGCTAAAAGCAAGAATGATTTGCAAGAATAAAAGGTATATGGAGAGCTATAGTGAATAATTTGATGTAAACTAGATTTAGATATACTTCTTTTTACCTTTTGCATTTTTCTTATCTTATACCTATGATTTACTGTTTCTTACTGCTTTTCTGTATTTTCCAGAAAAGCATGCATTTATACAATGCACATGTACTTTGAAAGCTTTCAAAAACATTTCTTATCAAAACAGGATGATGAAAAGAAATGTTGCAAACAATTCTTATTGACCCTCACTTTTGAATACTTCAATCAAATTATAGTTGCCTAGAGGATTATTGTAAAAGATTTTGAACAGCGGGATCCCAACTTGGAATAGATTTTTCTGTCTGTATTCAGATAATTAAAGACTAGAAATTCACCGTCCTTGTTAAAATGCTTTCCTTTTAAAAACTTCTGGAATATGATCAGAAAACTTTGGACCTTTTGTTTCTATTGCCCAACAAAAATTCTTTGTATCTCTAGACTATCTAACAAAATAAATATTTTATTTTGTTTACAGATCTTACCATCTTTCTCCTGATAGGTTCCAGAACTAATGATATTTATTTATTTTATTTTAATTTAATTTAATTTGTATACCGCCCTTCTCCCAAAAGGGACTCAGGGCGGTGAACAGCCAAAATTAAAATACATACAATACAAAAGTTAAGATAATTAAAAGAGATTAAATCAATCGGCCTCCCAACTTAAGACCCCAAGTCTATAAAATTTAAAAATCCCATTAAAAACCATTTAGGCTAGGCCGGCTTGCTGGAATAAATAAGTCTTCGGGGCCTTACGGAAGGTACGGAGGTCCAGGATCAGTCGTATTCCAGGAGGTAACTCATTCCACAGGGCGGGTGCCCCCACAGAGAAGGCTCTCCCCCTGTGGGCCACCAGCCGACATTGCTTGACCGACGGCACCCTGAGGAGGCCCTCTCTGTGAGAGCATATTGGCCAGTGGGAGGTTATTGGTAGCAGCAGGCGGTCTCGTAAGTACCCTGGCCCTTAGCCATGGAGCGCTTTAAAGATGAGAACCAACACCTTAAAGCGCACCCAGAAGACCACCGGGAGCCAGTGCAGCTCACGCAGGAGAGGTGTTACATGGGAGTGCCACGTCACTCCCATAATCACCCGCGCAGCCACATTCTGGACATAGTTGGAGCCTCCGGGTGCTTCTCAAGGGGAGCCCCATATTGAATCATTAATCAATTTTTCAATAGAATTCTGTTTTCTAAGTACAGCTGATATAGGATTTTGACATAGTAAAACCTGACACTAAAATGAAAAATAGAACTACAAACTTAAAACAGACAGTAAAATTATGAAAAGAATGGAATATGGAATATAACAGAATTGAAATTAAAATGCAACTCATCATTGTTCTATCTATATTTTTTTGTACAACTGAAAAGCATTACTTTTCATTGCCCCTTGTTTCAGTGGATTGCAGACATTATCCAACTTCCTGGTCCTAATGATATTTATTTGTAAATGTCTTCTGCTGTAGAATTTATCAATATTTAATAAGTGAGGGTTTTTTTTTTTAAAAATGTAGCATTTGGCTAGATTATTCTACAGTCCTTGGCTATTAGGTCAAAATATCAAAATTCGTTTTTATTTATGAAAGTCTGAATAATGTATTATCTGTTTTAAGAATATTACTTTTCTCAAAGTTTAAATATTTCTTTCTGGCTTCAAACAATGTAGCTCAGATGATCCATTAGTCAGAGAAATTCTTTCTGAAAATTCTTCATATTATATTATATGTATAATATAATATGTCAACATTCCATAAAACCCCCAACTCCCAGTAAAGATGCGGAAGCAGGCATTTTCCAAAGTTCCTTATAATATACCTTATAAAATTAGAAAGTAAATGAACATTCAAATTTTCTTGCCTATAAAATAAGCTAATTTTATTATTGTGAACGACCTGCCAGTGTCTATTTTTGATGACCTATTTGAAAAGCAGTTCTTATATTTCACCAACATATTTGCTGGCCTTTTATTTTTATTTTTCATTATTATAGTGATAATTCTGCTATATCTTCATAATTTCCTCTGTAAATCTTGTTAAGTATTATAAAAGTTCTCAATGTATATATTGTTGAATTATATTAACATTTAACTAAATTCTATCAGCATTAATTGAAAACATTTTGAATAAAATGTCAGTGCATCTTTATTTAATGAAACCTTTTAAAATGGCAACCTAATCCCTGGCTATTATACTAAGAAGCTGCTAAATTAGTTTACTGACAAAGAAAATCAATCATGGTAAATGATCTTTAAACAATGGTATTCAAACAGTGGCTGATTCTATAAAGAAATAATAAGCAGCTCAATGCCCCTCCCCCCACATTATTTATTTTGTTGTCTTGTTTGTTTCATAAAAGGTTAATGGTAGGAACCTCCTTTCAGTTGACTTTGATCGGACTTCAAAGACAGAGAAGATTTATGATGATCACCGTAAATTTCTACTGAGAATCGCCTATGATACTTCAGGCCATCCAACTCTCTGGTTCCCAAGCAGCAAGCTTATGGCTGTCAATGTTACCTATTCATCTACAGGTCAAATTGGTAGCATCCAACGAGGCACTACTAGTGAAAAAGTCGATTATGATGGACAGGGAAGGATTGTATCTAGAGTATTTGCTGATGGTAAAACATGGAGTTACACATATCTTGAAAAGGTACTCAACTATTAGATGGAGTGTTGGTTTGCAGTTCTATTAAACAATCATTTCTGCATAAAACGTTAAAAATGATTGCTGCATGATATTTGCAGTTTTAGACAGAGAAGGGATATCCGTGTGTGTGTGCACGCAATTTCCTCCAAGCTCTTGCAGTAACACATATGATTTTTATAGTTCATTCCCCTGCAAAGTCATTACTCGGCTGAACATTACTGTTCAACCGAGTAATGAACAGTAATTATTGATCCTACTCATCCAGTAAACTTTCTAACTTTGTGGTCATTTGAACCCTGATCTCTTCGACCCTAGCCCACATCTTCACTGTTGCACTGTGTTTAAGGAAAATCCATCCTAGAAAACTGATTGAGATATATAGTATGTAAGATAAATTTGATTTCCTGGAATTTACTAGCTTGTTGCCTGTGGATACAATTTCATGGAATTTAATTATGTCTTTGAAATCATGGGGAATGATTATACATTTCTAGGATTTCAATGAGATTGAAGCATATTTAGGTGGCAAGCAGAGTCAATTTATTTGGAGATACTCTTTATAAGCAGTCATGTTAACCTAACACTTTTCTAAATGATTGTTTATTTAATATTATATTTTTTTTCAAATGAAGTTACCCTTAAGAATGTCTGTTAACACAAATAAAAACAGCTGTAGCTTTTCCAGGCTAAATCTGAATCTAAAAACCTTTTCCAAACATTTTTTTTATTTTGTACCAAGAAAGAACAGTATCAAGTCAAACTTATGAAAGAGTTCTAAACTGCAGCATAAATGTAATGATTTAAACAATGATTTTTCTTTGTGTATATGTGCTTCTCTCTTTGTCTCTTATACATACATATACATATACACAAACACTAATGTGTTTTCCTCACATTTGTCCAGAAAAGTCCAAAATGAAATATGGTATTAAACCAGTGCTGCATACCAATAGCATAGCATAACAAAGCATAAGAAGTCTTTTATCATTATTTAATTTGATGTCCTTTAGTGGGACAGAGTAGAATTTGCCTTAGGTGGAAACAGCTACCGACAGTGACAGATGCTGAGAGTTTTATACATCTTCATGTGAGTAATATAAAATAACAGTGGTAGTGATGTGTAATGCCAAAGCTTTACAAAAGGAATCATTTGGTGACTAATTAACTCTGCAAAATTTGATGTAAATAACAAGCCAATTGCTTCACCCATCTGACAAATAGATATAAAAGAGGAGGTTCAGGGATCTTCAGGCTAGTAAAATTCTCAGTAAATTATCTCTAATTACAGGAGTAAAATTGTCTCCTCCATATGTTGTTCCCTTCTTGAGTTGCTGGCTTAAGACAGCCTCACTTTTGTTGGTATTAAACATGACTTATCCCAGTCCATTGACAATCTGCTGTTTGGCACTGAGTACTTGATAAAAGGATGACTCAGTCACAACAAGAACACATTAGGAATCTGGAGTGACTCATTATAGATCCTCTTACAATTAAGTATCCAAATGAATTAGGCAATTACCAATATGTAAGGTCAAGAATTACTCAATTTGAATAATGATGGTTTAGTAAAAAAAAAAAACACAGTGTTGCTAGTCTATCAATAGTTTTGGCACTTGATTAAACTCTGTTTTCTTTTACAGTCAATGGTTCTCTTACTGCATAGCCAACGGCAGTATATCTTTGAATATGACTTACTGGATCGGCTTTCTGCAATAACCATGCCCAGTGTAGCTCGCCATACTATGCAGACTATCCGTTCTATTGGCTACTATCGGAACATCTATAATCCTCCAGAAAGCAATGCCTCTGTCATCATGGACTACAATGAAGAAGGACAGTTGTTACAAACTGCTTTCTTGGGCACAAGCCGGAGAGTCTTGTTCAAATATCGAAGGCAGACCAGGCTTTCTGAAATTCTATATGATAGCACAAGAGTGAGTTTTACTTACGATGAGACAGCAGGAGTTCTGAAAACAGTAAACCTCCAGAGTGATGGCTTTATTTGCACCATTAGATACAGGCAAATTGGTCCATTGATTGACAGGCAGATTTTCCGCTTTAGTGAAGATGGAATGGTAAATGCCCGATTTGACTACAGCTATGACAATAGCTTCAGAGTGACTAGCATGCAAGGTGTTATCAATGAAACTCCATTGCCTATTGATCTCTACCAGTTTGATGACATATCTGGAAAAGTTGAGCAGTTTGGAAAATTTGGGGTTATTTATTATGATATTAATCAGATAATTTCAACAGCTGTAATGACTTACACAAAACACTTTGATGCTCATGGTCGCATAAAGGAAATTCAGTACGAAATATTCCGTTCACTTATGTACTGGATTACAATTCAGTATGACAACATGGGCCGAGTAACTAAAAGAGAAATTAAAATAGGCCCATTTGCTAACACTACCAAGTATGGTTATGAATATGATGTTGATGGCCAGCTACAGACAGTTTACCTTAATGAGAAAATAATGTGGCGCTACAACTACGATTTGAATGGCAATCTCCACTTGTTGAATCCAAGTAATAGTGCTCGATTGACACCACTGCGATATGATCTAAGGGACAGAATCACTCGACTTGGTGATGTTCAATACCGGTTAGATGAAGATGGATTCCTGCGACAGAGGGGCACTGAGATATTTGAATACAGTTCAAAGGGCCTCCTTACCAGAGTTTATAGCAAAGGCAGTGGATGGACAGTGATATATCGTTACGATGGACTTGGAAGACGTGTTTCCAGTAAAACCAGCCTGGGACAGCATCTTCAATTTTTTTATGCAGATCTCACATATCCAACAAGAATAACTCATGTGTATAATCACTCAAGCTCTGAAATCACCTCTCTCTATTATGACTTGCAAGGACATTTATTTGCCATGGAGATTAGCAGTGGAGATGAGTTTTACATCGCCTCAGACAACACTGGAACCCCGCTGGCTGTTTTCAGTAGTAATGGTCTAATGCTGAAGCAGATTCAATATACTGCCTACGGCGAAATCTATTTTGATTCTAACCTTGATTTCCAGTTGGTGATAGGATTCCATGGAGGTCTTTATGACCCACTAACCAAACTAATTCATTTTGGTCAAAGAGATTATGACATACTGGCAGGCCGTTGGACTACACCTGATATTGAAATTTGGAAAAAAATAGGGAAAGATCCAGCTCCTTTTAACCTGTACATGTTTAGAAATAACAATCCAGCCAGCCGAATACATGATGTGAAAGATTATATCACAGGTAAATATTTACATTTAATAAAGTACAATTTTCTATTGTTTTTATTAAATTACATTACACATGTATATCACCTTGGAATTACAGCATCTGATATATAAAAGTATAGGAATATACTTTGTTAAGGTAAAAATGTATATGTATTCTACCTTGCTTCATATAAATGAGAAGTATACATAGTTGGGTAAAATAGTAAATAAGTATATCATTTTTCTTAATTAGATCTATTTGAGATCTTGTGTCTATAGAAAGTAGTCAGGATGGTGTCTTTTTTTCCCCAGCCAATGATAGATGTAGTGACTTAATAGACAATAAGACTTATCAAAAAATCCTCATAATAGGCCTTGTTCCCTGTCTCTATAGAATATTTTATCTCTTAGAGGATTCAAAAGAAAATGGGGTTTTGATGTTTCCATTTGACTGAATGGTTACTATGGCAACAGTTTATAAGTCTGCAAATTTATTGTATATTATGAGTGCTATTTTGCCAGATGGCCAATATATCTAGGAAACATACTAGGATTTTTTGCTTGCATGGTAACACCTTAGATCTTTAAAGGGAAAGTTTTCCGAGCAGTCATGTGTCAGTGGGAAAAATAATGTGCAAAACATTCCTTCTTGCTATTTATGGTTGTAGGTTTATCTGTAGTTTAAATAGTAATGCTTTTTGATTTACGTAGCTCTGTTATGTTTTCAAGTACTTCATAGAAAGGCCTTAAACTAAGAAACTGGTATTTTAATGTTTAAGCATTTTTGTATCCCAAAACTTAATTCACAATATACTTTTGTTGATAAATATATATATTTGGACACCATTGTAGTCTTTTGTAATTTCTTTTCTTTCAAAGAAATGGATACAAGTTCATTGTAAATCACTTGAAATATTAATGCCAGCTGC
Organism: Pantherophis guttatus; assembly: GCF_059756535.1. Lineage (NCBI taxonomy): Eukaryota > Metazoa > Chordata > Lepidosauria > Squamata > Colubridae > Pantherophis > Pantherophis guttatus. The sequence goes on along the minus strand of NC_142070.1, from coordinate 45,492,556 downwards.
TCTCAGTATCTAAGAACTATGCTTCCCTTTTTCACAATGAATTATTTGCATAATTTATTTACCTAATTATAACGCACTTATATGATCCTACCATGTACTAGAGAGAATCATGTTATCTGTATATTCCTGCTTAATATATCTACATTGCAGTAACATTAGGGATAAGTTGCAGTTGCACTGTGGAATTACATAATTGGAACATAAGACCAAATATATTCCAAATTAGGATCTTTAAGATCTTATTAATTCACTAAAGAGGCTTTTTTTCTAAAAGATGTCCAAATACTTTTTTTTTTTGCAATAGTCGTGATCATATATTCATAGCAGTATTCTTCCTCTACTGTTTCTTCTGTTCCTCGCTGTCTTGCAATAGTTGAATTCATGGGATGTGAGGATCTAGTGCTTTCCCTATGTTTATTAAGTAGATAACTTTATCTGCATAAAGAAATTATGTGGATCACATGGAATCATCTATAATAGATCATAGATTATTGCTTCAGATTATTCTGGATTGTATAAATAGTGCATTTAAAAACTAGCTTCACTGCGTTCCTTTCCCTGGGTCATTGGTTGTATATAAATGAGAACAACTTTTAAACAAATAAACTACATCCCTGCCATGGATTTTCTCTTCCAAATATATTTTAAAGCACAGAGCATTACCCAGCTCACCGACATTCATTCAAATTATGCTGTGCTAAATTCAGGCACATATTGAGGGACACGTGACGTTTTTCTAACTTACTTTATAATTGCTTTCTAGATGTTAACAGCTGGCTGGTGACATTTGGTTTTCATCTACACAATGCGATCCCAGGTTTCCCTGTGCCTAAATTTGATTTAACTGAACCCTCCTATGAACTTGTGAAGAGCCAGCAATGGGATGATGTACCGGTAAGAAAAAAAATAAGGAACATTAAACTGCAACAAAATATAATAAAAGATTCTATTAGAGTATTGAAAAATCCTCAGAGGCATACATTGACTATTTAAAAATTAAAACACTGTAGAGATGTTTCTTGATACACTTTTGTCCCAAACTATATAACAGATGTTAATTCTGTAGGGAATTTTTTGTCCAATAACTAAAGACTAGGCTTATATTTTAACATTTCCTAAACTGAAGTGAGAGGGAGGAAATGATTAATCAATAAATAATAGTATTTTAAAATCCTTTTTTTTTTTTTCAAATTATAACATTCCCAGTGGATGCTATAGAGATTGGATTGATAGCAGCACCCTGCCTCCAGGCTAAAAGGGAACAATGTAATAAAAAATAGAATGTGAAAGAAACAGAATAACAGGTGATATAAATTATGCATATTGTACAGCAGTACAATTTTACTTGTCTTTAATATTAACCGTGTTTTATATGTGAAGATAAAATATTGAATATAAAATCACCCCAGGTAAAATGTATTACATTATATGGAGCCCAAACTCAAACTCCTTGTTTTAAAAAATATATTGCCAAACAGAAGTATAAAACTAAATCATTTACAAAAATCTATGAAATGTAAAATAGAAAGTTCATATGTACCATTTAAGAAAAATAGCAATTATAAATTTTATTCAGAAATCAAAAATCCATTTACCCTCAAATTCTCAGTACCAGAAATAAATGACAAACATTAAATAGCTGTTAACCTTTCAGGTGTATTCCGAAGGATCTCTGTGACTTTCCAGGCTATTAAAATAGTCAAAATAATTTCATGTTATATAAATCCAGAAACATTGTGTTGATGCTTTTACAGAAGAAATGTAAAATAAGTGATATGAAGGATTCACCCAGGGCCTTTTCCCAAAATGGATATTAAACCTTGGGATAAGTTATCTGGTGCAATTGCTGCTGTCAATATTTATTTAATACATTTGAAGTTCTAATGTAAAAATGTAGAGAAAACTGCAACTTGCTCCTATTATCTTTCTTACTCATAGCTCATTTCTTAATTTTGCGAGTTCTCTCAGATCTTGTTCAAGATCTTGGCCAAACTTATTTAATTATTTTAAATCTATTTTAACTTTTGTATACAAATGTTTTACTTCGGCTGTTCACCGCCCTGAGTCCGAAAGGAGAAGGGCGGTATAGAAATTTGATAAAATAAATAAATAAATAAAGATCAAATATAGGCAAAATGTGACAATGAGATCATTGAGGCCTTTTATTGATGGGGCCACGCCCCTCAGTGATCCAAGATGCCTGTTTCCCTGTTGAAGAATGTAAAGGGACACAGTGCACAGTGTCGAGAGAATGGATGTTATTAACATAACAGTAAAAAGGAGAGATTAGGAAGGAATAAGTAGAAAATGAAGTCATAAAAGAGGATTCTAGAAAGGAAATAGAGAAGAAACTCACATAGTATGTATCTGGATGCATCTTTAAAACCTCTGAAAGTCCACCAGCACTGAATGAAACTTTGGTAGCTTAAGTCCTCATAACAATTTAAAATTGAATTTCTATTGTGACGTGAATATCCAAAAACAAACCTTTTGTCCTAATGGTATATCTGAACACTTACTGTTAAATCAAAAGCAAGGCAAAAGTTGTGAAATTAAAGATGTAGAACTTTTAAGCCAGTGGAGAAACTTATTTTACAGATCTAGCAGTTGAAAATGCAATGTATTACTGTGAGATAGATTAGGTAAAGAGAAGGTAGTGGTCCAAAGCTACTACCACATCACATTGCACCCCAAGGGTATGGACACTGCTCTCCTGTAGCGAAGTTGATCACAAGTTCCTGCATCTGGTACCTTTTATGTGTGAAGATACGAAATTCAGAGATTTCAGGGAGGAACTTACATTCCCTTTCTGGATGAAGTTATAGCACCGTGATGGCGAACCTATGGCACACATGTCAGAGGTGGCACACAGAGCCCTCTCTGTGGACACTCGCGCCATCGCCAGCTGCTCTTCTGGTTTCTGGAGCACACTTGCATGCCGGCCAACTGATCTTCGTGTGTACCGGAAACCTGAAGACCAGCTGGCCAGAGCCCCGGAAACCCGAAGACCAACTGGTTTTCGGGTTTTTGGTGCTCCAGCACACATGAAGGCCAGCTGACACACCAGAAACCTGAAGACCAGCTTGCTGGCGGGCGCATGCGCACTGGCTAGCTGTTCTTCGAGATTCCAGGGCCTTTGGCATGTGTGAAGACCAGATGCCCAGTGCGTATGCATGCGCCAGAAACCAGAAGACCAGGTGGCTGGCACACCGGCCAGCTGGTCTTCTGGTTTCTAGGGTGCCGGGGCATATTCCAGTTTGGGCACTCAGTGCTGAAAAGGTTCGCCATCACTGTTAAAGAATATAAAAAATGCCTGAAATAAATAGATTATACCAAATATAATTGAATCAAATATATAAGCAAGCATAAAACTCTCATGGTAGACCTTCTTTCATTTTTGCAATGAGGAAATCATTAAAGGAAAGCTCTAGAAAATTACTTATAGGAATATAGGTAATAATTATTTTAGTAATTATTTACATTATAAGTACTCATCAAAGATGTCTTTGCTTTTAATTCTTTAGCAAATCAATTTATTATATTAATCTTCCTATCTGAACAATATTTTATCTTTCTACCATTTCATGGTGTATAAATTAACATAATAAAGACTGATGTAAAAAACTAGTGAAGCATAGCAAATCTCTTCAGTCAATGTTTCTAATTTTATTTTGATTGGTTAATGATCACAATAAGGAATAGTTTGAATAACTGAATTTTTCTTTGGAGTGATTCAGTGCTACTTTTTAAACTTCTTAATCAAAAATGGTAATAAATGTTGAAATATATCAAGCAACGTAGAACTTATAAAAGTGGAATCCAGTCTGTGAATTCAATTAGCTGCAGCAGTGTCATTGTGGCATATCATGTTGTCAGCTGCAGGCATCATGCCAATAAATGCTTGACTGTTGGAATTTATAGGCTTGTAAAAAAAAAAAAATCTGTCTCTTCTTGTTTTCAGCCAATTTCTGGAGTGCAACAAGAAGTGGCAAGGGAAGCAAAGGCTTTCCTATCCCTAGGAAAGATGGCAGAAGTCCAGATCAGCAAACGCAGACCTGGTAGTGAGAAATCCTGGTTGTGGTTTGCAACTGTGAAATCTTTGATTGGAAAAGGAGTAATGCTTGCTGTCAATCAAGGCAAAGTACAGACCAATGTGCTTAACATTGCAAATGAGGATTGTATCAAAGTGGCAGCTGTTCTGAATAGTGCATACTACTTGGAAAACCTGCACTTCACTGTTGAGGGAAAGGACACGCATTATTTCATTAAAACTACTTCACCTGAGAGTGACCTGGGCACGTTGAGATTGACGAGTGGCCGGAAAGCACTGGAGAATGGCATCAATGTCACAGTTTCCCAGTCCACCACGGTAGTGAATGGCAGGACTCGTAGGTTTGCTGATGTTGAAATGCAGTACGGTGCACTGGCTCTTCATGTCCGCTATGGCATGACCCTTGATGAGGAGAAGGCACGGATATTAGAACAGGCTAGGCAAAGGGCTCTCTCCAATGCCTGGGCCAGAGAACAGCAACGAGTGAGAGATGGAGAGGAAGGGGCCAGGCTATGGACAGAAGGGGAAAAGAGGCAACTTTTGAGTGCTGGAAAAGTTCAAGGATATGATGGGTACTATGTACTCTCTGTTGAGCAATACCCCGAATTAGCTGACAGTGCTAACAATATACAGTTTCTTAGGCAAAGTGAGATTGGAAAGAGGTAACACATTGGTTGAGCTTGGCCTGCCAAAGAGACGGACCCTGTGCCAGTGTCTTCTAAGAGGGGAGACCAAATAGTTTGCTGCATTATTACTTGAGCCTAAATATACATCTTTGCTCAGATTTTTCTGTAGCACAATCTGAATGGACTCTACAACAAAGAGAGAGCCTTCCAGAAGAATGATAATATTAAAAAGAAAAACTGGAGTTGTGTTTTTTTCTGAATGACCTTAAAGGTGATCTGCTTTAAAGAATATGTTTACATATGCATATCGCTGCACTCAAGTTGGACTGAAAGTACTAAAAAAGAAAGATCTAAAGAGTTTCCAACTGGCTGAGTATTCCAGTAACTAAGAAAGAAAGCGATAACAGTGTTTCCAAATATTACTAAATTGTTGACTTTTACTTACAAGAATTAGTCTTTTTTCCTCCTCCTCCTCCTCTTCCTTCTCCCCCTTCCTCTTCCTCCTCTTCTCTCCTGCTCACTCCCTTTCTCTGCCTAGGATGTGGTATATAATCTCTGTTCATGTTAAGCGGAGGACAAGACTCTTTGTGTATGGACACCCCAATGGCTTTAACAGTGCTGCTTTTTGAAAGGACACTGGCACAAGCAATTTATTCTACAATCAAAATTTGGTAATGGATTTTACGGTGATCATGGGGTTTACCTTGGGGAAAACGGCAAATAGAATTCTTGTCACAGAGAAGCAAAGGAAGCTTGATTTTTTTGTAAATTATGTGAGACAAGTTGTTTATGGATTTTTATATGAATTACAATTTACTGTACATCAAATATTAGTCTCAGAGGAGTTAATTTATGTAAAGTGTTTAAAAAAGTTTATACTTAAATAAAATAATAAAAATATGCAGTGTGTGAATTTTTTAAAAGAATTGCACCTTTTATTATGTTATAGCTGTACAGTATTAAGAGGTATAATGTAGAGATATAACAGTGTACAACAGTTGGATAGAAGTGTTAATATTTTTGTATTAACTTTAACATGGTGTGTTTTTCTCTTTGGATTACTTCTGAGAAAGGATGGAGAAATCACAGACTAGAAGGAAACGGAGTTGCCACTCTTTTTCCTCCCTCCCTCCCTCCCTCCCTCTCTCTCTCTCTCTCTTTGCTTGAGCCCTGGCAAGCATGGTTGCATCAGTCACTGCTAAAAGGAAGGAAGAACAATTCAGCAAGACTCATTTGTTACCATAAAAGACTTTTGTAGGCTGGACATGCCTTGTTCTCTTTCAGAGCTCAAGGTGTAATTATTCTTTTTACAGCTTTCTAATGTGTGGGGTTTTTTTAAAAAAAAATGGGATGTGAAGTTGTGTTATGTCATAAGAGGAACATTTCCATACTTCTTTACACAGGAGTAAATTCCTTTGTGGGATTTATTTTTGATAAATAAATTTAGGGCTGGAAGCTCAGATATTTAGAGGTTCATGAAGGCAAGTTGATGCTGTTCTAAACATACAGAATTGGTTCTTACAATATGTTTAACTGAGTAAGCTGGAAGTTAATTATATAATGGAAATACTATATCTGGTCAACCATGTTGGAATTAATAAACATGGAGTAATTAGCTCTTTTGTCTTTTGAGGATTAAGCAACATCCTATAGAAGCCTCATAAAACAGGGTCTTTTAAGGTAGTTTCTATGGAAGTTTTCATAAATACATCCCTTAGACACAGGAGAGAATGAGAAACAAGCAAGTTCCATGCCGGCTGGTGAGAGAGCAATAACTGAGTTGCTTGTGTCTGGGAACTTGTGAGTCTTTTCGGTTTGTTTAGTTTTGGTTTGGTTCTCTGCATGTGTGAAAAAGACATACTCAATTCTCTTCTGGAAGAAAGAAAAAAATAGAATTCTATCTGGGGCGATGGAACAAAAAGAAAGTTACCCTATCAAGTAAAAAAAATTGAAAAAATCCAATAAATTGATAATTTTAGGATATCTAATCAGCATTTATGGGTATCGTAATGTTTAAGACTTGCCTATAAAGACACGTGTTAGGACTTGAGATGTGCTGATAGAAGAATTTAATGTAAAGCGTGCATAATTTTCTTAAACCAGGTTATAGTATCAGATCTCTCCTGTTGAATACCTGAAAACATCAACCAAAAGGAATATTTCTGAATGGTTTCTAAATATATCTCCATCATTGATAAAATCCAGGATGGAACATAATTTTCATGCCAAATGCCAGCCTCGCACATTGTTGGTCCAGCACTTTCTTATTAACAAATCAATCAAAATACCTGTCTCAAGAAGTTTAACATACTTAAAAATTCTGTATTGACTACCTTTTCACTTTTTTCTAGTTAGTTTGTTAGTGCAGAAGTTCGTGTAAAAACTTGAAATGCTTAGCTTCCATTTAAAAAAACCCTTCAGGCGCAAAAAAATATTGGCAGTTTCTGGTAACCCTCTTATGGAAAAACACATTAAAACAATATTTTTATCCCCAATCCTTTTTTATAAGTATAATAATACAACTTAACTTGCAATTGAGCTGAATGTTGCATGATTTGAAAATACATTTAAACTTTTTATCGGTATTAGTATTGCATAATTTATATGTGGGAAGGAAAAAGGAAAATCTCAAAGGCCTAATTTCTCTCTTACATCCTTCGTACTATTTTCAGCAGCATATATTCAAAAATATTATTTATTTGGGGAAAACTAGTCCATTTTCATTTTTCTGTGCTAAAAAATCAAGATAGAAATGCCAGTTAAATACATCTGAAACATGTAAAGAAATTACATAGATGATTTTTTTTAATTGTTTTCTAATTGCTTTCTGCACTGAGATTCTGTAATAGACTTGTGCTTTCAATTACACAGTGTGTATCTTGTCAAAGAATTATGGAATGATCAAGCAAGCCACAGTAGTATTACTTACCTGTGTCCTGTTGGACACAACCTATAGAATAACAATCTAGACATTTAGAACAAGTGTTATTTTATTACATTTAAAGTGTAAAAAAATACTTTATTGTTATTTTTCAGACACAAAGAATCCAAATTTAGAAATTAGAATTTAAAAAATGCTGATCAGTGCCATTATTTCCTATCTAAGTTTAAATCTCAGAACAGCCTGTCTATAGTTCTGTTGGGTAGAATTGCAGAGGATTTTTTTGAAAGCACTGGGTTTTCTGTTCTTTTGGGCTCATACTGGAAATACAGTAATATGCTGTTTAATAGAAATACTGCAACAGATCTGGTGTATGACAAGTTGGAATAGCACTAAGATTTCTGTTGATGTGTCCTTGTGCTTTCACAAATAACCGAAACTTTTATCTGTTAGCTCAAATTGAATGATGGCCAATTAACCTTCATAGGTTTTTAGTAGATCTTTTTCATACTGTAAAAAAATATCTGATATGTTCCTACATGACATAGTGACTGTGGGGAAAATGTAAACAAGTTTTTTTTTAAATTAAAATCTGTATTAAAGTAATTAGCCTTTGGAAATTCAGAGTATTTTAGGCAAAGCCAGTCAAAATGTTTTCATGCAATTTTGAAATGTATTTTTTGTCCAATTTGTATTGTTCTTTTCATTTGCCTTCCAAACTTTATATGTATCCTGAAGTTTTCCACAACTTGATGACTATAGATTGCATCTAGGCTTTCCAATAAAAGCCAAGCCAATGTGTCTGCGTTTAAATTTGTTTTCTTAACTATGTTTGTCAGACATTATAACTGCTATTACTTTTTGTTTCAACTTGTAGATGCAAAGTGATCTGGTTGTACTAGTATTGATTTATTTGTTCCACAATTGGGAATTGTTTCCCACACCTTCTGCCAGTGTCTCAAACTGCTAGTTCAGCAAGGCAAACCATGGCAGGAGTCTCCAGAGACCTACTTTACAGAAGCATTAACTAAGTTAAGCTTCGCAAATTTAAAAAAAAGACAATTGAAGCTGTGTCTCTCATGCTAAAAATAAAAAGATTCATTTAACTAACCGATCATGAGCAGGAACCTTTCACTGGGAAGTGTTATCTTCAAATCATTCAGTATGTTTTATGTATAATGGTAGCATATTTTGATGTGAATTGGAAGAGGTGCATTAAAATATGCCTCCTCGTATAGAAAGCTACAGTTTGATAACATGTCAAGCAAACACAAATCATGTTACTTGTCTGCTACACATAACCCTACACATATACACATAGTCCAACAACAGAAATTAGTTCATTTTAAATGGAAAAAGACTGTTAGTACGCTTACAGCTTTTTGCAAGTAATGAATGATTTATTAATCATTCCAATTTGTATATCATTTTAGGATATTCATTGTCTAATTATAATCCTTACAGGTAGGTCTATATCAGCTCATATTTTAGATGAGGGGACTGAATGATGGCAACTTATTTTATAGCCATCTAAAGAATTCACAAATGACATAATACATAGTTCAATTCTTCTTGATTTATATCATTTATTGTAGGTGTCTTAACTAATTCTATGCCAGCCTTTAGGAGATACATGAAAGAAAAACAAAGTTGATTTCTAAAAATGAAGTTATGTTTTAGAACAAAGTGTAGTCCCAAATGTTAATGGCAGAGACAGTAAAAGTTATCTATTAAAACGTACTTTATTATATATTTATAAATCTTAGCAAAATCCCCAAAAGTAACAATATTTCAGCAAAAAAAAGTTAACAATTGGTTTAATAAGATAGACTTCTTACCAAGCAATTTCTATGCCTTGGTACAACATATACCATTCCCAACTCAAAACAGTCATAAAACCCATTTCCAGGTTAGAGGCTCAAATAAAGACAAGGAATAACAGTTTGAATATATATTACAGTGATTCATGAACATGTTTAATGGTATCTATTGCACAGATATGATCATTAAAATCAAATGTCAAAATCGTCAGGGTCACTTGTAACTAACTACTTCAGGGTTTTTTATTTTTATTATTGGGGCATTTTGAGGGTCCAGGTTAATTCACAAAACTAGATAGAAGTAGCTTCTGTATAAAAAAAACCTGAGTTCACTGCTTTGGAAATCTAACCCAATCTATGTTGTCTCACTAGAATGCCCTGACATTATTTTCACACTTGGCATCAGGCAATAGAAGTGTGTTGATCAGCTTATCACCACTCCGATTTAGCTCGCATTCCATGTCAAAGTTCTATTAGATACTGCAGTTTCCATTGTCTTCTGAGAGGCCAAGCCTATCAAATGTGCATTTTAAAAGCATGTTTTTAACTAGCCATTTTTTAAAGCAGTCTAGAGAATAGCCAATCCTTGTCTGGCAAGCAGTACAGAATCCTTCCACATGTCTTCTGCATTCTGACACCACCAGCAACAGCCAAAAGCACAACACAGAGTGCTCTTTACAAAGACCTATTGCAACTATCTGCAGTTGATTGCTAAGAAAAGGGATCATTGTGTTTTGTCAATAAAAAAAAAAAGTGTGTTTGGCATTAGGGCAACATGGTGATTTCAGAAGGCACATGCATGGGCATAAATGTCACACCTGTTGTATCTTCTTGAATCAAAATCATTTTCATTGGATCTCACTGTTCAAGCTGCATAAATCTATAAAAGAATGTGGGTTCTTTAAGGAATTGTAATTTGAGCCTGTCAGTAAACTCCAAAACACCTTTCCCCTTTTGTATTCTGATTGTTGCACGGCTCAATGGAAGGCATTCTTTAGCCCTAAAATGAATTGGCTATCCCAAATTAGACAATAGACCTGCTAAATTCTGTGCGAGGAGGCTTTCTGTCTGAGACAGCGCTCCAAGTAAGCATACTTTTCCACTTAGGGCTCAGTACAAAAATCATCACCAGCATTTATAAACAAGGCATTGGCTTCAGAAGGAAAATATAATTCAAAAAGAAGATCACAGTTACAACAAATAACTGTTTTGATGTTTTTTCCAAGTTCTTGCACACTGAGCACAACATTCACAATTTCTTTTCTGTTAAAATTTGCTGACACTCTACAAACAAATGCAAAGGTCTGGATGACAAAAAGGAAACTTTCCTCAACTCTACTTTATAAGGCTCACAAAAATAATAAAGTTAGTTAAATTTTGACATTTAGCAGTGGCTGACATTTTTAACTTTAAAGGGGGGCTTTTATTCTCACTGACCAATCTTCTGAGTTTGAAATGTTTGGTAATTAACACTACAAATTGTGCAGGAGTTAGAACAACCAACTTCTAAATATTTACTTAGAACTAGATGCAGTATTTTTTGCATTTATCTATATGTTAGTCTTCAATATGTAAAAAGCATGTATTTCAGTGCAAAAAAAAACCCAAAACCAGAAAGATTGCATTTTTATAAAAACAACAAGAACACAGGTACAGCAATATTATGTTTTATTTTAAAAAAATCCAAAGACCAAACATTATCAGAAACCTGAGGTGCTATAAATTTAGCATTCAAAACTAAATTTAGGGTTGGCATGCTCCAAATTCATCCAATTAAGGAGTGTCATCAATCAGGACCCTGGAAGTACCTCTTCCCTATAGCAGAAGCTTCCCTATGAAAGAAGGTTCCACCTGAGATTCATACACTCCCATCCAGCTTGTATTTTGGACACTTTGAAAACCTGGATGATGAGAATAATCAAAAGCTCCATTTAGGCTGTTCAGATCTTGCTTTTTGCTTCTGTCTGATTTTTACTATCTTACCATCTTTCATTCTTGTTCCTTGTTGTATGTTTTATAGTTTTTGTTTAATATTTTTTACTTGTGAATTTCCCAGAGTCATTGGTTCTTTATGAACCCTAAGTAGCTTAACTGACATTTTTGGTGCAAAACATAAAGGAAGGAGTGTCTGAAGTATTAAGAGAGATGTGAATATGGAAACACAATTTAAGCATTTTAGACATAAACAAGGTGCATTCATATGTACCTCCCAGTATGTGCATGTCTCCTCTATAAACAACATTCCATTTCATATCAGTACAGTAGCAATACTTGCAGAATTATACTAACTACCCTGTTTCCCCCAAAATAAGACATCCCCTGATAATAAGCCCAATCGGGCTTTGAGCGCATGGCAATAAGGCCAAGCTCTTATTTCAGGATTCAAAAATATAAGACAGGGTCTTATTTTCGGGAAAACATGGTAGTTAGTTTCAGAGCACTAATTAAAAATATATCAATTACAGCAGAATATCTCTCACTCTCTCTCTCGCTTTCTCTCTCTCTCTCGCTCTCCAGTATCTATCATCTATCTGACAGAACAGAACAGAATAGCTTTATTTGACCAAGTGTGATTAGACACACAAGGAATTTGCCTTTGGTACAAAAGTGAGTGTACATGCAAAGCAACAGAGTAATAATAATCATAATAATACAAATAAGAGGGGATAGTAGAGAAGATGTGAAGGATAATAATAGTACTACAGCCATACAACATGAATAAATATCTTTAGACATAAGACAGTGCTGTAGGAATTAGGTGTTCAGAGAGTGATGGCATTAGGGGAAAACTGTCCCTGTATCTAGTAGTTTTGGCATACAATGCCCTATAGTGGTATCCTGAGAGAAGAAGTTGAAACAGTTTATGTCCAGGATGTGATGGTGGCTACCAAATGTCCAGCAGAATGACCACCAAGCTGTATTTATTGTTAGAAATCCAATGCTTTACTTTTTTTCACTTGAGCTATTAATTGAGGGTGAAACTATGGGCCATTTAGTTATTTACTGGCAGGATACATGCATCTTCTAGAAATGCTTTAAATAAGCCGTAGAAGAGCCCAATCTGTCTGAAGGACCATTAAATTAGTGCTATTTGTAGAGCTGAATCTTGATAAAGATTGTGATATAAAATGCCAGACTAGGCAAACTTTATATTTCAGAACCCAATATAACCAGATCCAGTTTTCTAATTCGTAGTTTGATTTCTTCTCTATTTGTATTTTTTATAGCCGCCCCCTTTTTTTAAAGAAAAAAAGTTGCATGTGAAGGTGTAAATTAGGATTTTCTGTGCTCTCAAACTAAGTTGGGATCAATTGTTAGACTGATATAAAGGAGAAAGTGATCTAAAATAATCAAAGAGAGAACCAACATAGAACTAAGGAGAAATTTCCTGACAGAATAATTAATAAATGGAACAACTTGCCTCCAGAAGTTGTGGTTGCTCCAGCACTGGAGGTTTTTATGAAGAGATTGGACAATCATTTGTCTGAAATGGTATAGGGCTTTCTCTTTGAGCAGAGGGTTAGACCAAAAGACCTTCAAGGTCCCTTCCCATTCTATTATTTTGTTATCCTGATTAGACTATAAATTAGGCAAGACTAATGATTTGCTGAAAAAAAATTTAGTTTCATGAACATTATTACTTGTAGTTATAGACTCTCTCAAAGAATTAGCAGTTGGATCATTAAAAAATTAAATTGAGACTGTAGACAACTGAGCAAGACATAGGTCTATGTCAGTCACTAGTCACTACTTGGATGAATGTTAGCAATAGGGGTTAATTTTGTTTTATTAAATCGAGTGCTAACTTATCCACAAGCAGTCAGTGGTTACTCTCTAGGCCAGTGGTGTCAAACTCACATTGTCATGACAGCGTTACGTGACGTATCGGAACTTTTTTTCCCCTTCACTAACTTGGGCGTGGGCATGGGCAGCATGTGATGCATCTGGCCCGTGGGCCAGGAGTTTGACAACTCTGCTCTAGAGGAGGAAAAAAATCCACCTCTACAAGATGTGAAAGCAGTAATATTAACATGTAATCTTTACCACATCTAGATCATAAAATAATGGGTTTGTTTGAATGAGCATGTGTATCATTTGGAGACAATAATTTAAATTATACACACGGACGTTAGCTGGAATGTTTACAAAATACTAGCGTTGAAACCAAATAATTTTAAATACATTTCTGGAATTTTAGTGGAAAGATTCATTTCTCATTTTTTTTAAAAATGAGAGAGAAGGAGAGACCATGATAACTTTCAGTGTTTCTGAAAGAGAATTTTTTGTTATTAAAGTTTAATTTAGTAAATATTCATATTTTAGTAACCTGACTTAAAAATACATCATTTCTAAATGTAAAGCTTTCAACAATATAATGTTAATATTAAAGGGATCCATTAAGAAGAGGTGGGGGCAATGGTGATATTCTTGATTGCTCCATCAGGCTCTTAACTGCAGCTATATTGCATCGTTTAAAATGTCACATATTGAAAAACAACTAGATCTTCAGAGGCTTTATCTTAACATTATTACATAAACATTCCTGTAGTGAGTACCAACAAAACATTCCAGGAGGTGAAATTACAAGATCTAATTAACCTGAGACATGTAGGAACAGAAAACTCATGCTTGACCCCCTGAGAACGTGCTGTTTCCATCCTTCATTGAAATTGTCCCAATACAATTTAGTAGGCAATGAAAGCAATGGGTTTTCCACAGGAATTACTTAAAAACCTATCTGGTTTAATAGAAAATGGGAGTGTTTCACTAGGTTGTTTGCTTTAAAACCACTTGAGAAGATTCTACAGGAGAGACAAAACTGTCTTTCACATCTCTGCCAAAAGATTGTTTTTCAGTCATAATGCATGTAAGAACTCAATTGTGGTCTTTTTAATTGTTACATGTTCTGGTTATAAGCATTAATAAAGCATACCCAGAACCATCTAATACATCTGAGCTCTCTTGTGCAGAACAGTCATGTGGAGGAACAATTTAAACTTATCTCTGTCTCTAGAATGGAACAATTTTGTGCACCTGAGCCTAAAATATTAAGCAAGAGCATTCCGTTTGTTTCTGTTGCCATGAAATCAGGGATCGGCTCTTGAAATGTCATTTGTATGGCAGCCCACTAGCTAGCACGTTCCTTGCCTTCCAAAATATTGTGGCACCACTAGTGGCTTAATAATGCCTTGCCCTTTTCTATCCACACTTTCATGTTGTGCTTCTAATTCTGTAAAACACAAAAGAAAAGGAGAGCATGATTGATGGTAGCACCTGCCCAATTTTTACCTAAGTTTGGAGCTAAACTGGAATAAGCCTAATTAATACTTACAGTAGGAGCCCTCCAGAGAATCCTACAGTTTGTGGAAAATGGGGGGTGGGGGGAGGAATGTTGCAGAAGGTGGCATTTCTATATAGCCTAAATAAAAGACAAAAGGAACCGACCATGATGTGCATGAGAACTCATGGAAAGTGAGAAGTGTTTCCAGCTGAAATGATATTATAGCCATCCTTCTGCAGCTGTGAGGCAGGGTAATAACTAGGAAAAAGGAGCTTTGAAAATAGGAAGGCATGAAGAAAGAGAAGGATTTGACTCCCCTCTGTTTGCCATGTATGTTTCCCTTTAATTGCTTCCCAAGATGACACTTTATAGGACTGCAGTGGCAAATTGATTCGGCACACTCATTTGACATAATTACATCTAGTTTAGTCCTGACTGCAGTAAAGCTAGTCTCAACACAGTGCAAAGAACTGCGGCTCTTAACAGCAACGCCAATATCTTTCCCTAAAAAAGTTGTTTCTAGAGGTTCTAGGCTGTAGTTACTACGAGCATAACCTGGAAATACTACAGAAATATCAGCACATTTTATCAGAGCACCAGTGAACCTCCCCTTCTAAAGAAGCATCCCTCCTTGGTCCATTCTGTCACTTCCTGTTTCAGCTATAGCCAGCTATTTAAGTGAAGGTGAAGGTTCCCCTCGTGCACATGTGCTAGTCATTCCCGACTCTAGGGGGCGGTGCTCATCTCCGTTTCAAAGCCGAAGAGCCAGCGCTGTCCAAAGAAGTCTCCATGGTCATGTGGCCGGCATGACTAAATGCCAAAAGCGCACGGAACACTGTTACCTTCCCACCCAATAGGTGGTCCCTATTTTTCTACTTACATTTTTTATGTGCTTTCGAACTTCTAGGTTGGCAGAAGCTGGGACAAGTAACAGGAGCTCACTCCATTACGCAGCACTAGAGATTCGAACTGCTGAACTGCCGACCTTTCGATCGTCAAGCTCAGCGTCTTAGCCAATGAGCCACCGTGTCCCTTAGTCAGCTATTTACAAGTTGTTAAATACATTGAAATAACTGGTCCTCCGTCTCTCTCTCTCTCTCTCCTCTCCCTCTCCCTCTCCCTTTCTCTCTCTCTCCCTCCCTCCCTCACACACCATTTTATCTGGACTTGATTGATTCTGGGCTTTAGGAATGCTGATTTTAAAAAAGACGAAATTAAACATAAAAAAAAAACATTTGTGGAAAAGCTTAATGTTTAAAAGACTTGCTGAAAATTTCTCCCATTTTTATCCTTCAAAACTGGCAAACTTTATTGAGAAAAACTGCAAACAGGCTGAAAGTGGAAAAATCAACCTACGGTAATACCCTGATGAAAGCATTAGTTCAACATGCTTCTTTCAGCGACAGTAACCGCTTGGGGTACTTTCAAAATGGGACTTTGACTTCAACCTGCATGATTTGCCCTGATATCAACAATAGGAGAGAGGAAGCTGTGGTCTTTGGAAAAAACTTGGATTTTGAATACTTAGTAAATTGCATGGATTCCCAATGGATTAGGGAAGCTGTTACATATGAATGTGCTTCTCTACAAACTATGAAGAGGGCTGTACCCCATAAGAAACCTTATATTTACTCCATATGCATCCTACCAGAAATATGACACCAGCGCCCCTTAGTGGTCAGGAGAATTTGGAAGATAATTTGGGAAGAAGGGGGAGGGGAAATCTCATTCGATTTGAGCCAAGTCTGCATTTCTTTTGCTATTGTTTGAAGAATTCTAATTATCCTGCATTTTAACAGCTTAGTACTGCCCACAGAGTTTCACAAATAAAGGCTATTACTGCTACTTCATGCTTCAGCTCACTGATTTCTGGGCCTTACGAAGAGGAAAAAAGCCTTCTTAAGATCTCTTTTCACCCCCAGCAAAAACTTTATGGAACAGATTCTTTTCATCTGCTAGATCAAAATGGAGCTGCTGCCAAGAATTGTTTTTCTGGTCAGATGAATGTAACAGGTCCCAGCATGAACTACCCCTGCTGCCATTTAGCTGTTCAGGCTACAAATTGCCAAACAGCAAAGAGGCCAAAGAAACTTTAAAAATCCAGACAGAGAGAGGAAGATTAATTTGTAGTATTAACCATGTAAAAATGGAAGCTTATAAGAGACATGAAGCTGTCACCTAATGTTTGTCTCTTTTAAAATTTAGGCTGAGATGAACAAAAAAACAAAAACAAAAACAAAAAAAAACAGATTGATGTGCACCTCAACCTCGCCTCTTCTTACTAACTACATAATAAACAACTGGAAGTTTCCAAATCACTTCAGAAGCTAGGAATAATACAAGCTGCTTTGATTTTGATAATACTTTGATTTTGTTCAATGTTGTAACTTTTTGTGCTTATTTCCAATTGTTGTGTTCGGCGGCCCCAGCAACTGGGGACGCCACCCCGTGATTGGCCAAGAGGCGTGGCCTCCCTAAAGCGGGAGTATCTGTGGTTGCTGATTGGTTATCGTTTGACAAGCTAAGGAGTATAAATAGGCTGTCAGTTCTCCCCAGCCTTGTTCATGTTTTCTCAATGCCTGTTGCTGTTTAATAAAGTGTTCTGTTTAAATGCAACCTTGGCCTAATTCATGCCTGAACAAACTATTTAACACTGGCGACGAGGATGATGGCAGTCATGGCCAGATGATCAAAGGACTTATACATCCATGCAACATTAACACACAAAAGGACAGGACTTCTTGATTTTCTAATCCCATCCCACTTCACAGATCCACACCAAGTCATTTTATAATCATATTTTTGCCAAACTGAATGTGTTCATTTGAAATCCAAATGCACAGGATGGTGCTTAGCTTCTCCCAAAGAGGCCCATATAGTAGTTGGCAAGTTAAATAAGCTAAACTTTCATCATGTAATACTTAGCAAATAAACTTGCCACTTCAGAGAGGAAGCCAATTACAAGTATTTCACTGAGGTAGGTTAGTTGGTTAGTTGGTTGGTTGCTTGTTTGCTGGATTGCTTGCTTGCTTGTAGATATTTCATTACCAAACTAGGTAATATCATCATGAGTTTACCTAGTTGAGTAATGAACCGTTTTGAAACAAGCAAGCCAAGCTCAGATGCCATCAAGAACACTAGAGTTCAACCCTGAGTTACAGACAGTCTCTTCTATCTACAAGATAGTGTAGCAATCTTTCAAGCATACAACTAGCTTTGAGGCCATACTTAATCATGTAAACTTGATGGATCTTGATTTTTTTTTTTTTGCTAGTCCAACCTATCTCAGAGGATTGTTGTTAGGAAAGAGCCGGATGAAGGAAAATCATGAACATAATACTGAGCCCCTGGAATAAAGCAGATGGTAAATCTAATTAGGAAATAAAATTATACAAAAGCATGCACATTATGCTTCCAATATTCAAAATGGACCTAAGATTTATTACCTTGTGACTGCTTTCCTGGCATTGTGGTAAGTTCAGGATCTTTATCCATGTGCCCGAGATCCAGATATCAAAGAACAATGAGGGACAGGCTTTCTCACCTAATTTAAGAATGGAATATCCTTCTGCCTTTCTCCTCTACCTAACAATCACACTAGAAATCTTTGCCATTAAGAAAAAAACTCTCTTTGAGGCATTTTAGCCCACTGCTACTTTTTAAAAAGGTAGTTAATGTTTAGCTGCTGATTAATTTCTGTGAATCATTTTAAACTGGACACCAATTTAGAACTTCCATGTTTTTAATACAGTGTTTTTCCCTCTCTGTTCTGCTTACTTCCTAGCAGCCCAGGCTTATCCACCAAGTCCACCCCATTCTAGCCTACACCAATCTCTTCCTTCTTGGTGGCCTTTCCAATCTTGCGGGGGCTTCCCCCCACCTCCTGCCTTCAGGGACCATTTGGGGCTTGGTTGCCTTCTATGAAAGGCTGGACCTTGTTTTGTTTTTGATTTTTAACAGTTTCAAAGATGGAAGTGAAATGCTGGTTACTGTCTTCATTGAATTCTTTTTAACAGGTTCAGCAGACTAATGGCCATTTTGATGATGATGATAACGATGATGGTGGTGATTACTAACTGAAATTACCAAGCATTGGCTCATATTTCCCAGCCTAGCTCAGGTGACAAAAAGAGCAAGAAACCTGTGGGAGGTTTTTCCCTCTGAACTAGCCTCAAAAGATGCTGACAGAAAGGAAGCGATTGGTATTTCCTTTCCTGGAATGGTTGGGAAAAAGAAGCAGGGAATCCACCAAATCCACCAGCCATATTAGCTGTGGTCTTGAGAGAACTCCTGGCCATCATAGTGATCAAGTGAGGAAGGGGTGAAATTTGGAAGAGGATTTCTCAAGTCAGCTTCATTTCTAGGTAGTTAAGCAAGCAGCTGAAGGTTGTGTTACTGAAAATGAAATATATGATATATTGTTTTAAACAAATAAAATGCACAACGTTGTTTGAGATGAAAGGAAACCCCTCAGCCTGATTGCTCTCCTTAATCTTGCGTGGACTCTGACCAAAAGAATCAACAGATTTTACTGTAGGAAGCCTGCTCATCCGGTCATCAGTTCTAGTAGAAATAGCCTCACAAAAATTGTTCCTCACCACTTTCTGTTCTCTCACATTGGTTAAAAGGCTTGGCTCTAAACACAACACATATCCAGACAGCCATATTAATTTGCCAGCACCACCTCCGGGCATTTCTCTCAACACAATAGCCATCCTATATGTAGCAATTATTTATGCCTCCCTCCCTCCACTTGTCACTTCCACTTAGGAGGTCACTGCAATTTTACATTTTTAATCCTGAATCTACTGTGGCTGCCAGTACAGGAGCAAATGCCTTTGGAGTTTTGCAGTCCAGAGTCTGGATGCTTTTGCCCACCCAAACTGTCCCCTCCGCTTGGTTAGTCATTACTCAGAGCTGCAGTGAAACTTCTCTATGTTGTGTCAGACTTGGCCAGAATGATGAAGTTGTCAGGACAACAGATTGGCATCTAAACGTCTTACTGTACATTGTAGAGGTGAGTGACAGAAGGTGCTTAGAAGGTTTCCCAGGCAGGAAGGTGGAGATGATGAGCTCTCCTCTGCTACCTCTAAAGGTTGACATGCTCATCGGTAAAAGGAGTGTAGCATTTCCACTTTTCCACTTTTCCCTATTGGAAAAGGCTAGACAAGGCAGAAGCATTCTGATGTTATTTGAAAAGGCTTAGGAAATACAAAGCCTAGTGGTCTGGAAAAGACTCACAATGGTGTGCCTGAGGCAGGAGAAAGGTTTTGCTTTGGATTTTTGATTTCCTGAAATATCGCTAACAGCGCATCATCAGTATTGTACTGTGGCAATTATGTCTTTTTATAGCACATCGCTTCCTAACGTGAGATACAATTTAAAGTCTAAACATACCAATCCTTCTAGAAGATTGCTGTTAAACTGTCTCCAACCAAGTGTCCATATACACATACTGCACTAAAGCCATTTAATTTGCTTAACATCAGTTCACTTGCAATTAATATGCCTGCCATAACAAGGCCCATAAAATCGCTAGCAGTAGGGGAGTGAAATGATTATAACATTTTTCCCCTTTCAGCAATACCCATCTATTATCTGAGCTCTGTCAAATCTTTTTAAAGGTAGAAAGAAGAAGCTGAGCAGCATCTGAACAGCTGTTGTTTACTGAAGCAATAATTAGTAACAGGGATGGCATTAAAGTACCTGCTACCTGAAATAACAGCAAAACAGCAGATGAACACACACACGTGTGTCCCCGACCTCCTGGCTAGACAAACCAAAACAACTAACAATACAAAGAATAGGCTGCTGCTGAGATTACTTAATTTGTTTTATTAAACATTCAAAAGCTTCCCAGATGATTCTGCTCATTTAAGACAGACCTGCTTGGTGCCACATAATTAAATTCAAGTCATCCCACTTGACTCTACTATGCTTCTCTGGATAATTACTAGTTCAGTACAAGTATCTTTGGATTCAGGCAGATATTCCAGTCCCTCTTCAGAAGATAATATTTGAGCTGAGAATAATTAATAAATTAAAATAGAGATAAAACAAGCAATCTTGGGGGGTGGGGGACACACACCGATCCATGGTATGCAAATCCAGATCAAGTGAGGCAATTTGGAGCATAAATCAAGACCGAAAAGTATCTATATGTTCCAGAGACAAATAACTTTTTTTTTCAGATATATTGGACATTTGGACATCCTGTCATTCCAAACTAACACATTTGAAAGCCTTGACTTGGAAAAGCAAACAGTGCAGAAGCAATTTGGACATTTGTTACCGAATATTGTTTGTTTTAAATGGTATTAGCTCAGCAGCCCATGAGTGGGCAAGTATTTCTTTGATGGCTAAAGATCTCCCTTTAGTGTTGAACTAGACAACACGAGGGCACAAGCCAACTTATTTTTCTATCCTGTGCATACTTTAAGAAGATGGCAACACTTAGCTGACTAGGGTTGGTTCAATGTATCTTCCATTAATGAATGTTGGATCTGGATACATGGAAGATCACCAGGAACTTCAAGGGATTGTAAGACAGCAAGAAAATGGAAAAAAAATACTTAGGAGAAGCAACCCATCTGAATCTGAGCTGCCAAGAAAAATACTTGGATGGAACCATATAGTCAATATGAATTGATCTTTACAACTGAAGTCTTGTGTGAGAGAAAATAGGATTTAGGGACCAAAAAAGGAATAAAGAAAGAAGGGACTAGAGAAGAGGTACTTTGTGATTTGCAGACTCTTTGAGAAATGTGATGTTTTGGCAGATTGACAACTGCTTGATAGCAATGTGCATGCAGTTTGCTTCAACATTACAAAAACTGATTTGTAAAACATCACACATGACAAGAGCCATGAATGTCTACTGCTTCCTTCTCCAAAGAAAGATAAACCTGAGCAGCATTGTCTCACTTATCTTAGAAAGTAAGAAGCATATTCAGTCCTATAGCCAACTAGCCCATAGCAGACACCATTCTTTTAAAGCAGTGTTTTTCAAACATGGTAACTTTAAGACGTGTAGATTTCAATACCCAGAATTTGTCAGCCAGCATGCAGAATTCTGGGAGTTGAAGTCCACATATCTTAAAGTTGCCAAGTTATTTTATAAAGCTCCTTTAAATAATCTTCAAAAGAAAATTGACCTTTTTAAACATTATCTAAAATAATTCAGTACTAAAACTAAGCTTAGAGCTTTCATAGTCTTCCAGTGAAAATAAATGGTTATCAATCTTGTTATTATGGAAAATCCATGAGAATGATTCCAACCTGTTCTGGAAAATGAGAGGAGTATTTTCCTTTTTAATTCACAAAAGTCTCCCAAACCCATATAGCACATATTCATGCAATTCCAGTTCAGGAAATTACCAGTTCTGTGAGAGCTGAACCAATGCTGATCCTGAGCACAAGACAAGACAACTACTATGCGGTGCTTATTTAGTCAAGGAGAAATCAAACTGGTAACTTTCTAATCTATGTTGTAACATTGTGTAGAAGTCATTATGAAATTGACCAGATATGATTTTCTTAAAAAGAGAAATTGTAAAATTGATTAGAAACAGGAACACTCAGGAAATTAATGGCATTTAAAGCCCAATTTGTATCCACCAGGGATTGGCAATGTGGTAACCATGGACACTGATGTAAAACAGACATCTCCTATCACACCTGACAATCTTCCTGCCCACCTGACTGTGTATTGTTAAAACTTAATAAGAAATTATAATAAATGGAAAGCTAGTATGCTACAAAGTGCCATCCTCTAAAATCAACCTTATTTAAAAGTCTAAATTCTCAGAAAATAAAGCAGTGGTTCTGTCTGTTTAGTAGAGAGCCCACCTATTAGTAGGGAGACATAGATGGATTCAATGTTAGGGGACACACTAACAGACTGCAAGGAATGCCTCAGAGCAACTTTGTCAGTTTGATATTTTAACCAATCACAATAGTTGGAAAGGGGCCTGGTTAGCAAGAAGATAGGAGATTAATATTCCAATAAATCAATACATCTTTCCTTCCTCTGATATTTCCATGTCAAACAACAAAAAAGTACCTAGTTTCCCTCAAAGCCGAAGCCAAAATACCGATAAGGGCTAGTGCTCAGGAGCTATACAGCAGGGGTGTCAAACGCGCATCATCACGGCATTGTCACATGATGTATTGGAATTCCCTCCCCTGTGCTAAACTGGGTGGGGGCGGGGGCAGCACATGATGCATCCAGCCTGCGGACCATGAGTTTGACACACCTGCTATACAGGGATGGGAGCCAGGGCCCACAGCAGGCTTTGGCAGCCAATAGAAGCTAGATAAATCTCTGCCCCTGACTGCATCATTATCAGCCTTGTCGCTGAGACCAGTGTGACTTGTTCCATCCTGACCCAGAGGTCCCGAGTCATCCACACCCAGTGAACTGCATCGAGCCGGCCATGCCCAGCCAGCCATGCCCACTTCGCCGCTGTGAGTCATAGTCTTACATGCAACTGGCCCTTTGAGGGCAACCATAATGCTGATGCGGCTTTTAATGAAATTGAGTTTGACACCCCTGCTGTAAATTGTTTATATAGCAAGCCTTGGGTCAGGACAAAAGGGAAGCTACCACTTTAATGACAGAACAACTAAAGACAACTTCGCAGGGCCTCTTTAGCAGAGTGAAAATGAGACACTGGCAATGTTATGAGTACATATCCCTTAAACATAGTATGATAGGCAGATGCAATTCTACCCTTTATCTATCTTGGCTTTAAGAAACAAATTGCACAGATTATTAGAGTAAAAACAGCATCTGTGGGAGCAAACAGCATCTGGTGGAACTAAATAGAGATTATCCTATTCATGTAGAAGCATCCATTTTATATCAGTGGGGCTATCAAGGCAGGTCTCTGTTGAACAATTCAGGATCTCACTTAAGAGAATGAGCAGGAAAGCCCCAAAACAGAGGATGGTTGGCTTTTTGACTTTTGAAATTAGGGAAATTCATTACTGTTGAGAAGGATCCCTCTTAGTCCATTAAAGCAGAATCTAACATTTATGTATCATTAAAAGAAGATGATTACAATACATATGTTATACAGTATAACATATGTATTGGGCTATTAAAATTACAGTTGTTGGAAATCTACTAATTTCTTTTTCATCAGATATGTTCATAATATTTGGCCAACACAAGCATACATTTTCTTGCATAAGAGTGAAAAAATGTGCAAAACCTTATGGGAAATAGATTTAACCACTCATCCATTAATCCAAGATGCATAAATATCAACGAGAGTTAAAGATACTCAAGATAATAAGAAACACGTTGTCACAAGATGAAGCAGGGGCTGCCTGCAGTTCAATCATGATGTTTCAATTAACTTTTAGAGAGAAGCAACTCAAAATATTTTCTGAAGCCTGTCCTGTCTCTCAGCCAGAATCAGACAAAATTTAAGTAAACACACAGCTAGTGACAGCATTGAGCAGCAAAAAGGAACTCCTTGATAACCTGAAATTAAGGTGTATAAAGTAACCTGGAGTGCATAGTATTGTGTAGCAGATAGCTTGATATGATGTAAAGAATGCATGGAGTGAGAATCACTAAAGTGAAGAGTCTAAGTTTTGTAGAAAAATGTCTTGATGCTGCTGTCTGTATGGGGAAAAAAAACTTTATTTAGGAAATAACATGGTGATAGAAAAGCTACTGTTACTTAAGTCTAGCTATAGTTTAGTCGGAGATAGACTAAATTATTACTGTTATGGTTTATCCTGGAGCCTGTAATGTTCTCCCTTCCATTATGGAAAGAAGGTGTGCAGGTGAGAACTTGCAGTGTATAGTTGAGAGACAAGAATCTGAGAACTGAGAACTGAGAAAAGAATCAAATAATGAAGGCCCTGAGAAAATCAGTCCAACCCAATATATGTTATGTAGAAGCATGCAAAGTATGGTGCTTAGACAAGGAAGGGACGGTAGTTCTTCTGTGAACTATCTCTACATCAGCGGTGAAATGCACTTACCTTCACTACTGGATCGGAAATGTGAGAACGTGTGCCTTCTGCGCATGTGCAGAAGATAAAAAACAGATCATAATGACATGCCGGAGGATGGGCAGAGTCTCCCGCCGCTGGCCCTATCACCTTGCGCGAGCCGAATAGATCCATTCGGATTTCACCGCTGCTCTACGTCTAATGTCTCCAGCAGTTTATAGGTTTATATGTGCAGAAAGCTGGTACGCGCAAGATTTAACTCCAGCACACAACTTAGACGTGATTCATAAAACCATACAGTGCCTTAGAACCCTCAAGTTGAGCAGCCATTGCACCATAAGAAATAGAGTGGCAACATTTCTTCAGAAATGTGAGGAGCAAAGTATCTTCACAAGCGACCTTCTTTTTGAGAATCTGCTCCTTGAGAGGAAGTTGGAGAATCTTGTCTCTTCTGAATGGAATTTTCTGCTTGGTGTCTGCCTTGCGTGGTAGGCTATTGGAATTTATTGGTATGCTAATAGGGTATGCTAACAGGAAAGACTACCAAAAATTCTCCTTTTTTTATATCAGATACAATCAAGGCAGAGTTATTTTGAATGTTTTCTTTTTGCTTATTGCCTTTCCCTGCTGAGATTTCATTTACTGTCTCTTTTAACTTTTGCAGCTTTCACATTCCTTTGCTCTCTCTGCCTTCCACCACAGCAGTGTTTTTCAACATGGAGAACTTTAAAATGTATGGACTTCAACTCCTAGAATTCCTCAGCCAGTATGCTGGGTTATCTTAAAAATGTCAAGCTTCAGAAACATTGCACTATAGTAGGGGTACATCAACCTGGCAGAGAATCTCTTTACGTAGTCTTTGATTTATGAATACACTTGAGCCCAAAATTTCTATTGCTAATTGAGATAGTTGTTAAGTGAGTTAAGTGAATCACTGCAATTGTTCAGTTAGGAACATGGTTGTTAAGTGAATCTGGCATCCCCATTGACTTTGCTTATCAGAAGGTCGCAAAGGGGGATCACATGATATCCCAGGATATCGCAACCATCATAAATATGAGTCAGTTTCCAAGCATCTGAAATTTGCTGCAATAGCTGTGAAAAATGGTCATAACTCACTTTTTTCAGTGCCATTGTAGCTTCAAACAGTCACTAAATGAACTGTTGTTGTAAAAGGACTACCTGTAGTCAGAATTGCCTGCATATTTGCTATTGGCACAAGGGATGCAATAATGATTTTTAAAAAACCCAGAAATCTATATCCAAGATGATTATAAAAATGTGTCCTTTGTTTTTCAATATATAAGGACCTTGGAATCTGTGTAATATATTTGTCCCATATGTAGTCTGCTGACACAACAAAGCATGCTGTTAATTTGCTGTAACGGTTTCTATTGCCAGCATTAGGCACTTCATTTCTTTTCTAGAAATCCTTTTGGATCCTTGACTGTGTTCTTAACTGCAGGATTAAAAGCAGATGAAACGTACACTTCCATGAGTCCTACAGTACCAAGCTTACATGCTCCAGTTTTATCTACTAAAAATTCAAAAATAAGAAGAAATCAGGTAGATTAATTTTGCCCGGCTTGAGGATGTCTTGAGTAAAATGCTCACTTTCAGATTACCTGTCCTGGCTTTCCCTTTTTCTTCTCAAAACTATTTTTTTGCAGAAAAAAAAATGGGAGAAGATACAGCTCTACACCATTATGCCCAAATCTTGGTGTCCCAAAAATTAGTAGAAAAATTTGGTTTGATTGAGTCTAACGCTCAGATATTCTACAATATTACCATAGCATATAATATTTCAACGGAATCAGACGTTTCGTAGATTCCGTCTACAGCTTCTCCTTTACATCTTTTTCCCCCTTTATTGTTACTGTTCACCTTCATGTCATTCAGTAAAAAAATTGTGTGAAGTTTCTGGGTTGTGCTGTGTTTCTCTGGAATGCGAGAAAAATCTAATCTTCAAAGAGGAAACAGTGTTAGTCACTGATTAAAGTGCAGCTTTAGCATGCTACTTCAACTCAACTGTTTTGCATCTCACAGGGCACCACCTGAGTTGAAGCATGTCAAAATTCAAAGGCTTCCAAACCGG